>NC_089222.1:64367375-64667375 GCF_963924675.1 Phocoena phocoena
AGGAGGAAAGAAACTGAGGCATGGTTAAGAAGACTGTCAGCATCCATTCAACACCATTTATTGAGCATTTACTCTGTGCTGGGTGCCAGAGGCCCCTTAGCACAGGCAACAGAGAAAGCCCTAACTGTGTATTAAAATTTTAACAGATATTAAATCAGAGGGCAAGAAGTAAATGCAAACACCACAAAGGACAACAAAATAAATACAGTAGGAAAACAGAAAACCTAGCAAGGCTCTCTATGAATGGAACAAGAAAGAAATGGAGGTAAACATAACATATATATTTAGATCGTAGATAAAAATGTATCATCTTTCACTTCAAGGAAACAGTAAAGACTGAGCAATTTATTCACACTGCAATTTAAGGATTTGTCGAGAAAGACTGCGTACATTCACTACTGGGAAAGAATTTCTGGTGACAATTTAAAAAACCCCACAATAACAATATGCAAGTACTTTTCAGAAAACTCCCTTAACCCCCTCACTTCACCACAAGAGGGTGCACAATTCCTTATTAATACAGTAATCAAAGGAAACCCTCAAGTTCCTCCAGGCAGCTGCCCACCTCTGCGCGGGTATCTCTTCTCCACTCCTGACCCTCAGGGGTAACGAGCATCTGCACAGACTGATGTAGGGTAAACCGTTTTCACCCACATCATCTCATATAATTCTAACGCTATCTCTGTCAGGGTGGGAAAGGTGAGAAGTACCAACCCCATTTTAGAGAGGAGGGAACACACTCAGAGGCAAAGTGACTTCTTCGCCAAGGGCAGAGGGATAAAAATGTCAGAGCCCAAACTCAAATCAATATCCTCTGATTCCCAAATCCTATATACATTTCCCTTATTTCCCTATAAGCGCATAATCAAAACCCATACCTCAATCACACAGTGCCTCTATCAATCCATTCTACTTTTTCTGAGCAAAGAATCATACACTGGGCAGATAAGGAGGCCTTGCTCACCTCTGCAGTATTAAAGCTCTTTTTTTTAAAGTGTATGTTAACACCTGGCAATTACTTTTATGGGTTTCCAATGAGGTGAGAAGTGCACTGACACTTGTCCACAGTATTCCAGCCAGCATTAACACAGACTAGAATAATTTTAAGTGTTGCTTACAACAGGGAAATTAACTGTAATCTCAAATGTCTTTGGCCATATCTTATGAGATTCAGGCTAAATAATTCCAAAGGCCCTCTCTCATAAGAAACAGTGTAGCACAGTGGTCAAGGACTTGGGCTTGGCAGCCAGACTGTGTGAGTTCAAATCCAAGTCCTGCCACTAACCTGTGACCTGGGCCAATTATTCAAACCCGGTGTGTGTCAGTCTCCTCTCTGTTCTGTGGAGAGCAGCACCCACTTCACGGTGTAATAATGAAGGTACAGTCACCACACAGAAGAACACGTAACGCAGTAAGCTCTCAAGCTACAAAAGGCAGTCCTTGTTTCAAAGGACACATAAAATTATTAATTACAGTAGTTATTAAAAGAAAACATTAATTTTATGTGCTTTATGTCACATTGCATTTTATGACAATATGTACACTTGAAAATACATTTAAATCCCTTAATAATCTATATGCACAGCGAATGATATCTAAAAGAATTTAGAGCATAAATATAAGTTGCTAAGGAGTATATAGATCTCCTACCTCTGCTTTTATGACATTGTGTATCTATGGTTAATTCAATGCCAAGTCCATGGACAGGAAAGAAAAGGTAAATTACAGAGTTCCTTTGGGAGGAGATGAAAATCTTTACACAGCAGAGAGGAAAGATTCCTGCCCGAGAAACCTGAAGACCCAGGTTGTAGTCACAGCTCTGCTACTGACCAGCATCCCCCTCATCCCACATCCATAGCTCCTAAATATCTCTAAAAATCCACCATTTCCTCTTCGTTCCTACTACCAAAATGATAATTCACCCCTTACCAACATGGGCTTCTAACTGACCACAGGAGGGGCTCAACAAGTTAGTTAAATGAGTGAATAAATGGGGCTGGGAAGAGTGACACAAAAGGAAAAGACTGCAGAAGCGGGGGCGGGGAGGGGGAGATAAGTTTACAGACTACATACCTCCACTTTGTTAACGCAAGTCCTAGCTCAGATGACATGGTAGGGCGCTGGGCTACTCCAGCAAGGGTGGTCTATTAGAATCTCTCCTCCCTCTCAGAAGGTTTTTCTCCGTGGTAGTGTCACAGGACGCTCAGGGACCCCAGACCACCTTTTCCAGTCCTGTTCAGTTTGCCAGATCAAATTCACCAGAGCCGTAATGCTGGCTGCTCCTACACCTGGCTGAAGTCACTTTGGCACTTCTGTGCCTAAGAAGGCATTGGGCCCAGCTTCGCTAGAGATCATGTGGGCTTGGAGGTGGGGTAGCCCACTCTTTCCAGCTCCTTTCAAGGGCCCCCACAGACCTCTGATCCCCTCCCATTCCAAACATCACACTCCTCCTTTTAAGACTGACCTCTAAGTTCCTGTTTAGTTTGGACACCTCTCTTGCCTGACTCCTGTGGGCAGAGATAATTCCGTGGCTACATCCCAATGAAAGGTGAATACCTTTTACAGCTTTGACCTGAGATTTTATTTGACATCCCACGGGCTCTGGCGCCCCTTCCGGGAACACAACTTCACACACACACAGTACATGCAAGATCATTCCCCATCCGTGTAATGGCACTGTCTTACTGCATCTGAAGGACAAAAGACTACATTGCCTCCTAGGCTCCCTCAGGAATGTTCTCACTTGCTTACCCACTGTGGCTGTTAAATTTTACAGTAAGCAGGCACCTATGTATCTTGCTCACAACATGAAATTTCCAGCAGGGGGCACCATGAAAGGAGGAATCTGTCACCTTCTGAGAGCGGAGTTAATCAGCTAAACTCTTAGGGTTTTAATTTAGGTTGCAGGGACAGTCTCTGCAAGGTTGGACTGCATGATGCTGGGGACGTGCCTGAGTTTGGCTTCTACGAGACTGTAACTCTTTCTGTTGACCCCGATATGCAAAACTGTGCAATCAGAACTGGGTGACAAATCCATATGAGGAAGGGCCATGATCTCAGCCATCAAAATTAGAACTGGAAAAGCCCTCCCCAAACGTAGGCAGGATAGTCCAGTCATAAATGCCTCCTATATAGGGCTGTGGATACTTCTCTTGGGATTCTAATTTAAAAGCTAACAAGTCTCTCCATGAAAACAGCTTTTCGTGATGTTTAGCATTAATTTTTATTTCTTTTTATATACTGCTTTGATCAGTTCTAAATACATTTTCTCTTTCCATGATGTTTACATCCTTCACATTCTTAGGGACTGTTATCATACCCCCTTTAATCATCCTTTGGCCAAGCTATACATATTCAGCTCCTTTCATCTCTCCTATGTCCTTCCTTCCGCAGTGTTGGCTCCTCTTTAAATTCTTTCTCATCTGTCAACATCTTTCTGGAACTGATGCACACTCTCCCTAAATAAACATTCTAGGTACTCCTTGTTTCCTAAAAGTTCTCCCAAACCTCCTATAATACAAAGAATACTGGAGCAGGAGTAAGTTGTGGTAGTTCTAATCCTGGCTCTTCTCCCAGGCTCAGTTGTCCCTTCCATCAAATAAATGAGAGTGCGACCTCTTCTGATTAGATCAAGAGAACACAAAATACTAAAATCGCTTTGCAGATTTTAAAGTACTGTGCATGAACGATCTGTGCACATATTACTTGCATAATTTTAAAAGCACAAACAAAGAAAAATAAGCTTGGAGACAAGTGTGTCAAATAAGAGTTGTTAAATCTGCTGGTGGCAAAGAGTAAGGTTACATTATTCAATGTATTTGGTGCTTTTTGTTTCAATTTAAGGAACTCATTTATTCACTCAGTATTTACTGAACATCTACTATACCTAAGACAACAGCCTGGATGATATGGGAGAGCATAAAACAAGGACAAGGACGTTAAGAAGTTATCATTATCATCCCAAGTTCTTAGGAATTTGGTTTGGATCACATATAATCAGAAAGCTGTTGCTGCTATACCCTTCTTTTTTTTTTTAAGTATATTTGCCGTAGAATTGCTGTAATTTTGATTATGCTCAATGTCATAACAGGATGAATTCTTCATTATTGCTTTAGAATACATTATAAGAAACAGAATTACTAGGTCAAAGCGTGTGCCCATATTTAAGCTTCAAATTTCCAAACAGTGTGCCAGAAAAGGTGTGTCATTTATACTCTCATCAGCACCCCATTGCCAACATTGGTGTTACCTTTTTTCCCCATCTAATGGACTGCTTTTATAAAACAAAAACATGAGAAAATCTAAAATTCATTTCTACCAACACAAAATATCTCCACTTGCACCTATTTTGGTGTCGCCTTATGGTTGTTAAGTGTTCAGGAGAATCTCTGAGTGCTTATTACTTTCCAGGCAATATACTGGGGATTAGATAAAGGTGAAATAGACATGGACCCTGCCCTTAAAGGCTCATAATCCAGTGAAAAAGATAAACACCAACAATTACAGACACTGTGAGAAGTGCGCCTTCCTTGTGAAGTATGTGTAAAGTACAAAAGCAACACAGAAGAGAAAGCCAGGAGCAGCAGAGAGGAGTCAGGAAGGCTTCAAGAAAGTGGTGACATCTCAGTTGGGTTTTGAAGGATGAGGGGGTCTGGACCAGAGAAGGGAGAATGAAGGAGAGTCACCCAGGCAGAGGATTCTGTTGTGTCTTTGCAGCCAGTATCATCTTCTCCCAGAAAATATTTTTACTGTATAGAGCTTTAGCAATCCAGGTTTAAGTCTCATGAGTAGTTTTATTTTTTTCCATCTCTATCATTTGCAGTTGTATTTCTGTCCACAGAAAGAATAATCAGCAATCTTCCTGCTACTTCATCCAACAATAGAAAGTGCATGATTACTCCTGCTTCCTTCACAGAAGACTTTGTTTTTACAAAAATGGGTAGGAAGCCATTTTGTTGAATACAAACTTTAAAAATTAGATTGTCAACTATAAGACGTTAATGAAAGAAACTGAAGACGACACAAATAAATGGAAAGATATTCCATGTTCTTGTTCTTGGATTGGAAGACTTAATATTGTTAAAATGTCCATACTACCCGAAGCAATATACAGATTCAACGCAATCTCTATCAAAATTCCAAAGACACTTTTCACAAAAATAAAACAAACAACCCTGAAATTTGTATGGAACCACAAAAGACCCTGAATAGCCAAAGGTATCTTGAGAAAGAAGAACAAAGTTGGAGGCATCACATTCCTGATTTCAAATTATATTACAAAGCTATAGTAATCAAAACAGTATGGGGTGAGCATAAAAACAGACACACAGGGCTTCCCTGGTGGCACAGTGGTTGAGAATCTGCCTGCCGGTGCAGGGGACACGGGTTTGAGCCCTGGTCTGGGAGGATCCCACATGCCACAGAGCAACTAGGTCTGTGAGCCACAACTACTGAGCCTGCGCATCTGGAGCCTGTGCCCCACAAGAGAGGCCACGACAGTGAAAGGCCCGTGCACCGCGATGAAGAGTGGCCCCCGCTTGCCGCAACTAGAGAAAGCCCTCACACAGAAACGAAGACCCAACACAGCCAAAAATAAAAATAAATAAATAAATTAAAAAAAAAAAGTATAGCATTGTCTAGAGTCTGTGCATGTACTTTAAAAAAAAAAAAAGACACACAGATCAATGGAACAGAATCGAGAGCCCAGAAATAAGCCCACACATATATGGTCAATTAATTTACAACAAAGGAGCCAAGAATATACAATAGGGAAAGGACAATCTCTTCAATAAATCGTGCTGGGGAAACTGGACAATCAAATGCAAAAGGATGAAACTGGACATATCTTACACCATACACAAAAATTAACTCAAAATAGGTTAAAGACTTGAATGTAAGACCTGAAACCATAAAACTCCTACAAGAAAACATAGGCAGTACATTCCTTGACATCAGTCTTGTTGATGATTTTTAGATCTCACACCAAAAGCAAAAAGAACAAAAGCAAAAATTTACAAGTGGGACTATATCAAACTAAAAAGCTTCTGCACAGCAAAGGAATCCATCAACAAAAGGAAAAGGCAACCAAATGAATGGGAGAAAATATGTGCAAATCATATATGTGAAGAGGGGTTAATGTGCAAAATATATAAAGAACTCATGCAACTCAATAAAAACAATAACAAAAAACCCAAGCAAGTCTATTAGAAACTGGCAGACGATCCGAACAGACATTTTTCCAAAGAAGACATACAGATGACAAACAGGTACATAAAAAGATATTCAACATCATTATCATTAGGGAAATACAAACCAAAACCACAATGACATAGCACCTCATAACTATCTGAATGGCTGTTATCAAAAAGACAAGAAATAAGTGTTGGAAAAGGGAACCCTTGTGCACTGTTGGTGGGAATGTAAACTGGTGCAGCCACTCTGGAAAACTGCATGGAGGTTCCTCAAAAACTTAAAAATAGAAGTACCTATGATGTGGCAATTCCATTTCTGGGTATTTATCCAAAGAAAACAAAAACACTAATTTGAAAAGCTATCTGCACTCCCATGTTCACTGCAGCATAGTCAATGGAAACAACCTAAGGGTGCACCAACAACCAACAGATGAATGGATAAAGACAATATGGTGTGTGTGTGTGTGTGTGTGTGTTTACACACACACACTCAATGGAATATTGCTCAGCCATAAAAAAGAGAATGAAATCTTGGCATTTGCGACAATATGGATGGATCTTGAGGGCATCATGCTAAGTAAAAAACACAAATACCATGTGACTTCACTTATATGTGGCAAACATATAAGTAAAAAACCAAGATCATAGATACAGAGAACAGACTGGTGGTTGCCAAAGGTGGGGGGTGAGCAAAATGGGTAAAGGGGATCAAAAGGTATGAACTTCCACTTATAAAATAAGTAAGTCATGAGGATGTAATATATAGTATGCTAACTATAATTCATAATATTGTATTACATATTTGAAAGATGCCAAGAAAGTAAATCTTAAAAGTTCTCATCACAAGATAAAGAAATCTTGTAATTACATACGGTGCTGGATGTTAACTACACTTCTTGTGGTGATCATTTCACAATATATACAAATATCGAATCATTATGTTGTGTACCTGAAACTAATATAATGTTATATGTCAGCTATACTGCAATTTGAAAAATTGAATTTAAGCTTTAAGGGGATATTTAATCCTTAAAGGTCCTTAAATAGTTTCTCAAGTAAGATGGGAAGGTATACAAATGAGAGAAATAACTTTCCATTCCTACAAAAATAAATCAACTGGATCTACACAAAATCCAACTTAAAAATAGTATAAAAAAGCATAAGAATTTATTAATGGCATCAGATAATTTTCAAATAATAAAATCACACCTAAAAGCTGCCCTTTTACGTGTTTTCATATGTCATTAGTAGCAGATATAAATACCCACGCCCAGGATTTAACTGCTCTGAAAAACAGACTTTTGCAGAATATGGATTTTAGCAGCACACTTGGGGGGGGGGGGCGCAACTGAAACTGTACTAGTTAAAAGCCTCTAACTTATCCCAGAATTTTCAAAGTCCAAAACACCTCTCTAGGTCACTAATCCTCCAGTGTTTACATTACAGAGGATTTAAATAGAACTGGCAGAAAATCACATACAAAGGGGCCTCTGGTCCCTTATCAATTATTAGAAAATGGCTTATTAATTACTTTATTATTTTCTTTTAAATTTAAGCCTTTCAAATTGTGCCTATGGCTCAAATATCTTCCTAAATGCTTTGTTATCAAAGGCAAACAGATCTTCCCCTGAATCTAAATGACAGCCTGGCTTTCTCCACCACCTGCTGGAATGCACCTGAGCTTGGCCAGGAGCAGAGGCTTATCTCTGATGCTGCGCCTGTGATGGGCACAGCTTCTCCAGCCAGGGAGCTATAGGGGAAGGCTCTAACCCCTGAGTCCAGGTAAGCCACCACACGGAGCTTCGGTTTCTGTCCAGCCCCACGATGCAGCCCAAATGCAGCTAAGGCTCCAGGCCATCTGCTACTGGGCCCAGGATTGACAAGTCACGCTTGTGTTCAGGTATGGAAAATTACCAGTTGTCCAATCTTTATTAAAGTAAAGATACTGGGGCTTCCCTGGTGGCGCAGTGGTTAAGAATCCGTCTGCTAATGCAGGGGACACGGGTTCGAGCCTTGGTCTGGGAAGATCCCACATGCCACGGAGCGGCTGGGCCCATGCGCCCCAACTACTGAGCCTGCACTCTAGAGCCCGTGAGCCACAACTACTGAGCCCACGAGCCTGGAGCCCATGCTCCGCAACAGGTGAAGCCCGCACACTGCAATGAGGAGTGGCCCCCGCTCGCCACGACTAGAGAAAGCCCGCCCGCAGTAACAAAGACCCAATGCAGCCAAAAATATAAATAAATAAATTTTTTTTAAAAAGTAAATATATCACTCGAATTTGTCTGTTTGGTTTTTTCCTACCTTTTTTCTTTTTTCCAATTGTCAAAAAGCAAATGGAATCCTCACACACAAAATTCCCACATTAAGCCCACGCAATTTAGACTGACTTGAAAAACAGATCTCTTAGTTTGTTTGTAAATTTAGAAGGATAAATGTCACATGAGGTGAAAAATAAAATATGTACCTATTTATAAGTTCACAGTTTAATCAACAAGCACCTACTATATGCTGAGCTAAGGATACTGAAAGACACGTTTCCCATCTCAAAACGCTCACAGTCTGGTACAGACCAGCACCATTTTCTTCTTTGCATTTAATTTCTATCTGTTGGGTTGCCAATAGAACAAGACTAGGCTAATTATTATATTAATCTAATAATATATTTATTATCCGATTTATTTAGCTTCTAATTACAAGCATCATCATTTGAAGTTTTTTTTTCAGTTTTATACTAATAAGTGTAATAGCTAAAACTGAATGCCTACTCTGTGCCAAACATCAAACTAACCCATTTTCTGTATATCATCAAGCACAATCCTTTGAGCTAGCTATTCTTATCACTGCCTCTTTACAGGTGAGGAAACCAAGCTCAGAGCCATAGATGACTTGCATAGTCTTACGCCTAGTAAGAGGTAGAGCCAGGATATAAACTCAGGTCTGCCCAATCAGAGCTTAGGCTCTTACCTACCAAGTTTTGTGGCCTCCACTTACTCAAGCGTCTGGCAAAATTAGTTACAAATGGAAAGAATTGGGGGATATTTTCTGAGGAATTGTTCTATCATAGGTACATGGGCAAAATACTACAATAGCCTCTTGGAGATAAGTTCAGAAAACTATTGGTGAGCCTCATCCACCAGACGGCACACAGCAGAAGCAAGAAGAACTACAATTCTGCAGCCTGTGGAATGAAAACCACATTCACAAAAAGAGATAAAATGAAAAGGCAGAGGACTATGTACCAGATGAAGGAACGAGACAAACCCCCCGAAAAACAACTAAATGAAGTGGAGATAGGCAAACTTCCAGAAAAAGAATTCAGAATAGAGATAGTGAAGATGATCCAGGACCTTGGAAAGAGAATGGAGGCAAAGATCGAGAAGATGCAAGAAACGTTTAACAAAGACCTAGAAGTATTAAATAACAAACAAACAGAGATGAACAATACAATAACTGAAATGAAAACTATAAAGGAATCAAGAGCAGAATAACTGAGGCAGAAGAACAGATAAGTGACCTGGAAGACAGAATGGTGGAATTCACTGCCGAGGAACAGAATAAAGAAAAAAGAATGAAAAGAAATGAAGACAGCCTAGGAGACCTCTGGGACAACATTAAACTCACCAACATTCGCATTTCAGGGGTCTCAGGAGGAGGAGAGAGAGAGAAAGGACCCAAGAAAATATCTGAAGAGATTACAGTCGAAAACTTCCCTAACATGGGAAAGGAAATAGCCACTCAACTCCAGGAAGTGCAGAGAGTCCTAGGCAGGATAAACCCAAGAAGAAACACGCCAAGACACACAGTAATCAAACTGACAAAATTAAAGACAAAGAAATAATATTGAAAGCAACAAGGGAAAAATGACAAATAACATAGGAGGCAACTCCCATAAGGGTAACAGCTGATTTCTCAGCACAAACTCTACAAGCCAGAAGGGAGTGGCATGATATATTTAAAGCGATGAAAGGGAAGAACCTACAACCAAGATGACTCTACCCAGCAAGGATCTCATTCAGATTCGATGGAGAAATCAAAAGCTTTACAGACAAGCAAAAGCTAAGAGAATTCAGCACCACCAAACCAGCTCTACAACAAATGCTAAAGGAACTTCTCTAAGTGGGAAATACAAGAGAAGAAAAGGACCTACAAAAACAAACCGAAAACAAGAAAATGGTAATAGGAACATACATATTGATAACTACCTTAAATGTGAATGGATTATATGCTCCAACCAAAAGACACAGGCTCGCTGAGTGGATACAAAAACAAGACCCATATATATGCTGTCTACAAGAGACCCACTTCAGACCTAGGAACACACACAGACTGAAAATGAGGGGAAGGAAAAAGATATTCCATGCTAATGGAAATCAAAAGAAAGCTGGAGTAGCAATTCTTGTATCAGATAAAATAGACTTTAGAGAATGATACAAGAGACAAGGAGGGACACTACATAATGATCAAGGGATCAATCCAAGAATAAGATATAACAATTATAAATACATATGCACCCAACATAGGAACACCTCAATACATAAGGCAACTGCTAACAGCTATAAAAGAGGAAATCAACAGTAACATAATAATAGTGGGGGACTTAACACCTCTCTTACACCAATGGATAGATCATCCACACAGAAAATTAATAATGAAGCACAAGTTTTAAATGACACAACAGACCAGATAGATTTAGTTGACATTTATAGGACATTCCATCCAAAAACAGCAGATTACACTTTCTTCTCAAGTGCACATGGAACATTCTCCAGGATAGATCACATCTTGGATCACAATTCAAGCCTTGGTAAATTTAAGAAAATTGAAATCATATCAAGCATCTTTTCTGACCACAACGCTATGAGATTAGAAATAAATTAAGGGGAAAAAAACATAAAAAACACAAACAGATGGAGGCTAAACAATACATTACTAAATAACCAAGAGATCACAGAAGAAATCAAAGAGGATATCAAAAAATACCTAAAGACAAATGACACCAAAAACACGATAATCCAAAACCTCTGGGATGCAGCAAAAGCAGTTCTAAGAGAGAAGTTTATAGCAATACAATCCTACCTCAAGAAAAAGAAAAAATCTCAAATAAACAATCTAACCTTATATCCAAAGGAACTAGAGAAAGAAGAACACACAAAACCCAAAGTTAGTAGAAGGAAAGAAATCATAAAATCAGAGCAGAAATAAATGAAATAGAAACAAAGAAAACAATAGCAAAGATCAATAAAACTAAAAGCTGGTTCTCTGAAAAGATAAATAAAACTGATAAACCTTTAGCCAGACTCATCAAGAAAGAGGGAGAGGACTCAAATCAATAAAATTAGAAATGAAAAAGGAGATGGTACAACAGACACTACAGAAATACAAAGCATCCTAAGAGACTACTACAAGCAACTCTATGCCAATAAAGTGGACAACCTGGAAGAAATGGACAAATTCTTAGTAAGTTATAACCTTCCAAAACTGAACGAGGAAGAAACAGAAAATATGAACAGACCAATCAAAGTTGAAACTGTGATTAAAAATGAAATTGTGATTAAAAATCTTCCAACAAACAAAAGTCCAGGACTGGAGGGTTTCACAGGTGAATTCTATCAAACATTTAGAGAAGAGCTAACACCCATCCTTCTCAAACTCTTCCAAAAAATGGCAGAGGAAGTAACACTCCCAAACTCATTCCACAAGGCCACCATCACCTTGATACCAAAACCAGACAGAGATACAACAAAAAAAGAAAATTACAGACTAATATCACTGATAAATATTGATGCAAAAATCCTCAACAAAATACTAGCAAACAGAATCCAACGACACATTAAAACGATCATACGCCGTGCTCAAATGGGATTTATCCCAGGGATGCAAGGATTCTTCAATATATGCAAATCAATGAATGTGATACACCATAGTAACAAACTGAAGAATAAAAACCATATGATCATCTCAAAAGATACAGAGAAAGCTTTTGACAAAATTCAGCACCCATATATGATAAAAACTCTCCAGAAAGTGGGCATGGAGGGAAGCTACCTCAACACAATAAAGGCCATATACAACAAACCCACAGCAACCATTATTCTCAATGGTGAAAAACCTAAAGCATTTCCTCTGAGATCAGGAACAAGAAAAGGATGTTCACTCTCACCACCATTATTCAGCATAGTTTTGGAAGTCCTCACCATGGCCATCAGAGAAGAAAATGAAATAAAAGGAAGACAAATTGGAAAAGAAGAAGTGAAACTGTCACTCTTTGCAGATGACATGATACTATACATAGAGAATCCTAAAGATGCCACCAGAAAACTACTAGAGCTAATCAATGAATTTGGTAAAGTGGCAGGATACAAAATTAATGCACAGAAATCTCTTGCATTCTTACACACTAACAACGAAAGGTCAGAAAGAGAAATTAAGGTAACAATCCCACTCACCACTGCAACAAAAAGAATAAAATACCTAGGAATAAACCTACCGAAGGAGGTAAAAGACGTATACTCAGAAAACTATAAGATACTGATGGAAGAAGTCAAAGATGACACAAACAGATGGAGAGATATATACCATGTTCTTGGATTGGAAGAATCAATATTGTGAAAATGACTATACTACCCAAAGCAATCTACAGATTCAATGCATCCCTATCAAATTAGCAGTGGCATTTTTTACAGAACTAGAACAAAAAATCTTAAAATTTGTATGGAGACACAAAAGACCCCTAATAGCCAAAGCAGTCTTCAGGGAAAAAAAACAGAGCTGGAGGAATCAGCCTCCCTGGCTTCAGACTATACTACAAAGCTATAGTAATCAAGACAATATGGTACTGACACAAAAACAGAAATATAGATCAATGGAACAGGACAGAAAGCCCACAGTTAAACTTACGCACCTATGGTCAACTAATCTATGACAAAGGAGGCAAGGACATACAATGGAGAAAAGACAGTCTCTTCAATAAGTGGTGCTGGGAAAACTGGACAGCTACATGGAAAAGAATGAAATTAGAACACTCCCTAACACCATACACAAAAATAAACTCAAAATGGATTAAAGACCTAAATGTAAGACCAGACACTATAAAACTCTCAGAGGAAAACATAGGAAGAACACTCTCTTGACATAAATCACAGCAAGATCTTTTTTGATCCACTTCCTAGAGTAATGGAAATAAAAATAAACCAATGGGACCTAATGAAATTTAAGAGCTTTTGCAAAGCAAAGGAAACTACAAACAAGATGAAAAGACAACCCTCAGAATGGGAGAAAATATTTGCAAACGAATCAACGGACAATGGATTAATCTCCAAAATATACAAACAGCTCATGCAGCTCAGTATTAAAAAAACCAAACAACCCAATCCAAAAATGGGCAGAAGACCTAAATAGACATCTCCAAAGAAGACATACAGATGGCCAAGATGCATATGAAAAGCTGCTCAACATCACTAATTATTAGAGAAATGCAAATCAAAACTACAATGAGGTATCACCTCACACCAGTTAGAATGGACATCATCAGAAAATCTACAAACAACAAATGCTGGAGAGGGTGTGGAGAAAAGGGAACCCTCTTGCACTGTTGGTGGGAATGTAAACTGACATAGCCACTATGGAGAATAGTATGCAGGTTCCTTAAAAAACTAAAAATAGAATTACCATATGACCCAGCAATCCCACTACTGGGCATATACCCAGAGAAAAGCATAATTCAGAGAGACACATGCACCCCAGTGTTCACTGCAGCACTATTTACAATAGCCAGGTCATGGAAGCAACCTAAGTGTCCACTGACAGACAAATGGATAAAGAATATGTGGTACATATATACAATGGAATATTACTCAGCCATAAAAAGGAATGAAATTGGGTCATTTGTAGGGATGTGGATGGATCCAGAGACTGTCATACAGAGTGAACTAAGTCAGAAAGAGAAAAACAAATATCATATATTAACGCATATATGTGGAATCTAGAAAAATGGTACAGATGAACCAGTTTGCAAGGCAGAAATAGAGACACAGATGTAGAGAACAAACGTATGGACACCAAGTGGGGAAAGTGGTGGGGAGGGGGGTGTGGTGGTGGTGGGATGAATTGGGAGATTGGGATTGACATGTATACAATAATATGTATAAAACAGATAACTAATAAGAACCTGCTGTATAAAAAATAAATAAATAAAATTCAAAAATTCAAAAAAAATAAAGGAAACTATTGGTTTGCAAACATCTTACCAGCTCATGAATGAGGGTGTAAACCAAACAGTAACATATGCCAACACAAGTACAATTGTGAAGGTACTGATTATAAATTTTGTTTATTAAACGTCTTAAATCCCAAGATCCTGGACTTTTTTTTTTGCTTTTTTTTAAATTGAAGTAGAGTTGATTTACAATGTTGTGCCCATCTCTGCAGTGCAGCCAAATGACTTGGTTCCAAGATCGTGGACTTTTAGACTCAACTTCATTTCTTTCCTTTTCAGGATCCATGGGCTAATGTGTCTGACTGATAAACACATAATGAAAGAATGAATTGGTATCAATAGCAAGCAGTACTTTGTACCATGAATAACTGCTATTTGTCATTGTCAAGAAAACCTGGAATTCACGCTGGACAGAATTCTGGGCCCCTTGAGATTCCAGATAAGGAGGACTCATAACCCAGAATAGAAAGCCATGGGAAGGTTTTCAAGATCCAATCATAAGGATTACAAAAATAACAATATTTAGGTCTGGCTTTATGGGCATGCGACCTGTGCAGTCACACAGGTCCTGTGCTCAGAAGGGCCCCCAACACTTGGTTTAATGCTCTCCTGTCACCACGCAGAAATTCTTAATATTTTGTCTTTGAATTTGTGTTTTGTAAGTAAAGTCCAAAGGAATGATGGAGCGTGTGTGAGCAGGAGACATATGTAATGTGCGTGTTGCCACTCTTTGTCTCCCTCTTTGCATAGAGCATTTGTGGTGCCCTTTAAGAAGAGATTTCTGGTGGGCCCACATGTGCGAGTTCAGCAAGACTCAGAGCAAGTACAAGGCAAGGATGTGATGTCTTCACATCGCAGTAAGTGGAGGTAAAGCCCCAAGACGTCACTTTTTCCACTGGAACCAGAACTTGCTTGGAACATAGAGAGAAGGCAAAGGCATTCTAAGAAACATGAATGACCAGTGAAGGACTACAGTATCCTTTCTTACACACATTACTTTCTCATGCAAGCCAAGCACTTACACTGAAAGGATGATGGTAAAAGGAAAGGAAAAGATAGGGCAATCCATAGTCCCTTTTCCATTAATCCTTACTATCAGTAAGCCACATGTAGAGTATTGGTAGAATGTGTACACATTAAGTGAAATAAAAACAGCTGAGTTAGTTTGGTGCAGTATTTCCACTGTCCTAGTAAGAACAATGTATGAGCTACAAAATACAAATTGTATAATTCTGCTGATTTCACATATGAGTTAAATCCACATATTTACATTTTAAACTGGCATTGCAAGATACAAAAGTCAACAGTAAAATTCATAATAATAATGAAAATCTTTAATATTCCTTCACTTAGAATGACATTAAACAGCAAATAAAAAATACATCATGACAAGTCAAGATAGAGAACGTGGAAGAAAGGAAAAAGCTTTATATTTTAGTACTTTTAATGACACTTTTTCCTGTTTTTTTGATCAGGAGACCCCACATTTTCATTCTGTATTTTACCCCACAAATTATATAGCAGCCTTGACAACAGTAACGGCGAAAAAATTAAATTATGATTAATTCACTGCCTGCTTCCAATCGAACTGCAAATCAAACGATCAAAGACTAGATACTTCAACAATAAAGAAAAAAAAAAAAAAGTATTACTGCTTGGAATTCTGAGAGTGGTGAAACCAACCCATCAACACATACACACAACCTCCTTCACCATGTGCAGCAACCCAGGTATTCACCCTGAAATGGAGGAAAGAGGTTTTCACATCAAGTCAGTTACCAATACTTCTCCCAGTGCCCAAGACTGTGCCTCAGGGCTTTCCTGTGAGGGAAGAACATGCAGATAGGACAAGTGGTATAAACGATCCATTTGCAGTGCAAATCTCTGTATGACACAAGCAGCCTCAGACTTCAGCAATGACTTATTGCTCAGGTGCACTTGTCATATTTGGCACCTTAGAGGAGAGAGATAACTCCTTATGCTCGATGGACATTTTAAGATTTAATAAACCACCTAGAGGGGTGGGATAGGGAGGGTGGGAGGGAGACGCAAGAGGGAGGGGATATGGGGATATATGTATACATATAGTTGATTCACTTTGTGATACAGCAGAAACTAACACAACATTGTAAAGCAATTATACTACAATAAAGATGTTAAAAAAAATGATTTAAAAAAGATTTAATAAGCACAAGCACTTTCATATACAGTCTTATTTTATTCCTACCACAGCCATGTGAGGGGCTCAGGAAAAGCAGATTTTAATAACATTTTTATTGTCAGTATTCCAATGATAAAAGTAATGCTGCTTTTAATGTTCCTGACCTGGGTAGTGGTGACATGGGTATTCACTTTAGATTCATTCTTTAAATTTCATATATGTGTTTTATGTACTTTTGGGTATGATAGAGTCTGCAACAAAAAACAAAAGGTAATAAATGTTCAGTGTAGGAATTAGAAAAGAAGGCTATAAATCTCCCATAATCCCATCAAAGGAAACTATTAACAACTTGATGTTTTCCCTTCTTTGTTGTTATAAAATTGGAATACTGTTTTCCATGATGTCTCTTTTTCTTCAACATACCATATTTTTATACAGTATTAAAAATTCAACATAGTATTTCTTAGCAAAGATAAACCCTAGTGTATTTAACCAATTCCCTATCGTTGGATATTCAGGGTGTATCTAACAACTTATTTCCAAAATTACCAGAGGGCACTTATCTCTCTTGCAGGGAAAAGGAACAGCTCATGGAGGTTGACAACCTTACCACTGCTGTGTGCAGAGCCAGGAGATACTCACTGGGTCGGAGGCTTGTTCCTCTCCATATGCTGCTCTACACTTCCTCTGATCACAAAGGTTTAACCTGACAAATTAAAGGGGATAATAGTGAAAGACAACGCATCCCTGACCCTTTCCCATGAACTCTCGCCCCCTAAAATGGGGCACAGTCCACCAAGTTCAGGGTTGAGATCAGGAGGGATGTGTTTCTGTGGTGTCTGGTCTGAGATGAAGGGCCCCATCGCTGTCCCCCTGAGGTGTACTGCCTAGGCCCAAACAGTTCCTTGGGAGACTAGGCAGGGAGAATAAACTTTTCAAAGGTACAAGGTTGCAGGGTTCGAGGTTAGTAGGGAGGTTCTATAAATATTTACTGAACAAAACTCTGTCTGTTAACTGGTGACACAGACCAAGGTGTGGTTTTCCTTCCTGCCCCCAGAGGCGGCTGGGAAAGTTGGTCTGACAAACTAGTGGGAAGCGCTGCCTGGCCAAGATGGAACCAAGACACAGAAGAATGCTGAACGTGATTCAGGAAATGAAGTGAGTCCAACCATCTTCTGTCTGCCCTCTCCCCCGAGCCTCCGCAACTCCCACCTCTGGTCACTGAAGCCGGAAACCATAGAGGAGAAGACACTCATAAACAAAACACTGGTCACAAAAATGAGAGCCTGCAGGAGCTGACCAAACAAATAGCTCTGGTTGCAGTACACAGTTTAGCTGTTTCCCAACAGGTTGAAATATCACTGGCATCATTTAATACTGCAAATGCCACTGGGTGGCAATAAAAATGAGCTGTGGGAGGCTGTACATAGAAAAAAAGTCCTAGCCTACCTCTGGTTTGGTGGGTGGTCTTAAAGTTTTCTTTTTGGCAAGGCCACGTCCATTCCTTCACAATCCTTGCTAACTGAAGGAGCCAAGAACCTACTTTTAGAAAGATGACCTTCCTTCAGGAAGAACCACAACTAAACCACTCTAGACTTAAGACAAATCTATCCTAACATCTAGGGACTCCAGAGACAGTGGTTCCAAAACCTACTTGAAAATGCAAAAATGTTTAGCTACAGTTTACTAGGAAATCCACCTCCCATCGCCAGTCAATTCTAATCTAATCCCTGATTCTTAAAAAAAAAAAAAAAAAGCCCATTTTTCATATAACTTAAAATATAGTCTATGTGGCATGACAAATTTTGCTTGGGGACATCCAGAGTCAGTGGGGGCCTTCAAAGGGATAGGAAGCCACCTTCCAGAGCTGCCGAAGCCCAAGTGCACCTGACTGCTCACAGCAACCGCGGACATGAAACCTGCTGGCTCCAAACATCAGTGATCTCAAAGGCAGATGCTCCCAGTGGCAGGCGCTGCTCTGTCGTGGAGCTGCTTCTCACATGAGCAACTCCATGTCTTCCCAGGAGCAGCACAGATTGATGATTCATTACTGTCCTGAGCAGTACTGGGGTGTCCAGCTAGAGTATCATCATTCAGAAGGATTAGTCTTTTTAGCACGGGAACCCTAGCTCAAACTGAATGTCTCTCCCTTCTGGATCAAAAAAAGCCAGCTCTCACGAACATGGGTATGAGACATAATTTGATTTATAAGCTTTGTGGGCCTCTATGAGGAAGACTGTATATGGGAGTGGAGTAGAAGTGAGGATAAAGCCAGCAAGAAGCATATAACATATTATGCAAGCAAGATACCTATTTATTATTATATAACTTTTATTTAGATTTTCATTTAAATGATACATTCTCAAGCTAGGGACTCCTGTAGAAATTACCTGAAAAATTTTATGGAAGAAGAGAAAATACTCCAATGTTTGGAAGCAGGACCAGAAAAGGATCTCTTTGATGCTTTTAAGTTGAAAAGTTAGGTCTGTAAAGATCTAGGTATCCAAATGTGGCCATGCTAAATTTGAGTGTGGGCTCTTTTCCATTCCTGGCCTGCCTTCTTTTCGAAGTATGATTGGGCAAAAAGCAAAATCAAAAATAAACAAAAGCAAAAACCAGGCAAAACACAGAAATAAGTCAGAGACATAGAAAATGCCAACATTAATAATGTCCAAATCACTAGGAGTTAAGGATAATTACCCAGCTATGTATCAATGGAATTACTATGTTTTAACTTTCTAAGATTCTCATGCTTCCAAAATTAATTATCTGCTTACTTGTAGCTTCTAACTTATAATTTATAAATAGGTACCCTTTTTCTGCTTTGAAGAAATTTAGATTTTAAGATGCTAACATTTATGTTTTGGTACAGTCATCATCCTTGGGCTTGGAGGTCTTTGGTATTTATGGTCAAGGTGCTCTGTTCTTTCAGATTAAAAAAAAAAAAATCTGTGGACAACTTTAGTTTCTTTAACAGGTTGGGAGTGTCCCAAATGTAGTCATAAAAGTTCTCTTCCTGTCACTGTTTTAGGGAGTCCTACTCAGACGGCTCTCAGCAGCAGCAAAAATGGCAGAGGAAGGAATAGTGGGTTGGCGTAATGGACAGACCATTAGATATATGATGTACTACCTGCCTGTCTCAGTCAACTAGAACCACTGTGCTTTAACACCAGAGCAGCAACTGGCAAACAGGAAAGTCTACCACAAAGCCTGTTGTTGTTATGATTGTGGGAAGTCAAACTTGTCAAATATCAGTTTTCTCCCTGCTCCAATAATGGTTTATATAGAAGCTCTCTTCCAGGTTACAGAATTTATTTCTAAAAATTCCCAACGGACAGTAGGAACCGGTAAGGCATAATAGGCAACAATCATTAGAGGCTGAATTCCCCAACTCTTTTTTTGTTGTTGTTGTTGTACGCGGGCCTCTCACTGTTGTGGCCTCTCCCGTTGCGGAGCACAGGCTCCGGACGCGCAGGCTCAGCAGCCATGGCTCACGGGCCCAGCTGCTCCGCGGCATGTGGGATCCTCCCAGACCGGGGCACGAACCCGTGTCCCCTGCATCGGCAGGCGGACTCTCAACCACTGCGCCACCAGGGAAGCCCTCCCCAACTCTTGATTTAGACTATATAACTGTCACCCTGCCCCAACCTCCCCACATCGCCTGCACTGTGACAGCCCGGTTCCAAAAGGGCTGGTTGTCCCCACTTCAAAATTCAGCCTAAGTCCCATCTGGTGAAACCTGTCCCCCACGATCTTGACACAAAGAACTCCAATGTCACTGACAACCTCAGAAATTCCGTAAGGTCCTCTTACCTCTCTTCAGCCATGAATATTATTTTAAAATATGTATAGACATTCAAGAACTTCCCCCTTTTCCCGCTTGACTATACTGAGAATGGTATTTAACCTAAACACGTACATGTCAAGGCTGTGTTGTAAAGGATAATTACCTATTTGTTTATTTATTAGACTCCTGGCCTTAAAAATAAATGTCAGGAGGGGAAAAAACCCAAGAAATTGGGGTCAACACTTGAAGATTCAACACAGAGAAATTAATACACATAATTACTGATTAGACACTAATGACAATAATGTATGCTGCCGTCCAAAGTTCAAACAAGCAATTAGGGTTGATATAAGAAGTATAAACAATTAATGAACGGTCTAATTGCTTTTCTGAATAGAGACTGGCCTCTATTCCTCACACAGACTCTGTGACAGTCTATCCTAGAATCTCTATGGGTAATTCCTGGGCCACTTCCTCCCAGGTGCATATTGAAAAGCTCTGAAAACTAGTAACACTCTGAATGCAGATTTATCTGTTAGGACCATCACTTCTTCCTCTGGGTAACTTTGAGAAAAAACTTCAAGATGTTTCACTAACCAGCGTGAAACAAAAATTGGACTTACAATTGGACGTGGAATCAGCCAGGATATGATCTCTCATTGAAAGGCAAAAGCACTATTACAATTAGCAAAATTGCACTGTGTTAAAAAGGTCCCTGACAAGAAGCCAAGAACATGAATTAGCTTGGCTCAGAGAGAAAAGAGCCTGTTCCTAAGATAAATCAGGCAAGCACACATCTTTAACAAAAATTAAAAGTACACCAAAACTACAATGGCATCTTGGCTTTTATCCCTCTGGCTGATTTAATAGGTGACTCTAAACTCTTCAAAAGTGGGGACTACATCTCAGCTCAATTCCTGCATCAGAATCCCCAGGAGGACTTGTTAACACAGGACGCACCTCCAGAGTTTCTGACACAATAGATCTGGGGTGAGCCTGAGAATTTGCATTTCCAACAAAGTTCCCAGTTGATGCTAAGGTGGTGATACTTTGAGAAGCATGTCCTGGCTTATATATTACATGGAGTGTACAAAGGTGAGAGGATGCTTACCTTTCTGTGGGGAACATCCCCTCAAGAGCGCTGGAGAGCTGCATTGTGAAAGGTTCCTTCAGGAAATGCCCACACAGGCCCACACTTTGCCTTTGACGCTGGGAATTTATTATCTGTTGATCTTTAATCTGTGTATTACAAACCTCTCTGGACTTTGAGACCTTCCAAGGCAAAGGAGAGCAACTCCTGAAGCCTAGGAACCATCTTGCCTGGGATGACATGCATCCCATCCCCTAGAAGTACAAATTCCAGAATAAGATGCACCTGGGTTCAAATCTTAGCTCTTTCACTTATTAAAGTGTGAGCCCTTGGGCAAGTTACTTAATCTTTGAGCCACTGCTCCTCATCTATAAAGTGGGAACCATAACTACAACTCATAGTGCGGATGGAAGAATTCGATGAAATAAAAAGGTATCTAAATCTCTTAGCCCAAAGTCTAACACAGAGAAAACTCAGTGTCAATGTTATCATGCCCAGTTTTTACTGAGGATGTCTAGAATTCTCTACCCAGATCACTTGTAATCCAGGAACTCTTCCTCTACTGACAACTCCCACCTACCCAGACATTTCAACAAGATATCCAAGACAGGAGAGAGAGCTTTCTCCCAAGAAAACATCATTCACAGTCCTCTTGGATCCCTTGGTCCTTCTGCCAAACTGGTATCTCTGCTCCAATCCAGACCCTCCATAAATGCCGGTGTAAGAAGTCTACCTGGAGTACTTTCACCTGAAGTCCTCCAGGCGCCCTAAATTTTTTCACCACTCTTCAAAAAACAGCCTTTTTGAATAAAGGGAGGAAAGGTGTGGGCCATCCTTAATTCAGCCATCCAAAGATAAGCAAACCACCATGGCACCTGAATGCATGCATGTCCTCTAAAATTTATGTAATTCAGTGCACATGATCTTTTTAAAAATTTGTTTCATTTTTTAAACATTTTTATTATAAAAGTAATAAATATAGAAATTAGAAAATTAAGACCACTAGTGGTTCTATCACAAGATAACCACTGTTAATAATCTGATGCATGTTATTTCAGTTCTACATGTATATATGAAAATGGTATCATACTGTTTGTTATTGTTCTGCAATCTTTCTCAGTATATTGTACAAGTTCTTAAATTATACATTTTTCATTTTTTATTGAAGTATAGTTGATTTACAATGCTGTGTTAGTTTCTGGTGCACAGCAGAAATATATATATTTTTTCTCTTTCAGATTCTTTTCCATTATAGATTATTACAAGATATTGAGTATAGTTCCCTGTGCTATACAGTAGGACCCTGTTGCTTATCTATTTTATATACAGGAGTTTGTTAATCCCAAACTCCTAATTTATCCCTCTTCACCCCCATCCTCTCCCCTTCGGTAACCATAAGTTCATTTTCTATGTCTGTGAATCTGTTTCTGTTTTGTACAAGTTTTAAAATATTCTTCTATAACATTAATGTTAACAGCTGCAAAGGGATTCATGACACGGCCGGGCAATAACTTACTTAACCCCTCGGAGCCTTTTCTCTCACACGTGCTGTGTATGCTGAGGACCCAGCAGAGTGAACATGCATATTGACAACCGCTGCTCCCCATCACTCGGCCACGTGCAAGGACAGAACTGTTGGACTGATAAAGCTGAAGGAATTATTAGCTGATAAACTTGCAGACTGACGTAATCAAAGAAAAACACTTAAATTAATTAAAAATACTTCTATTAATTTTCTACACATTCTAATACTGGATAGCAGGTGGTCCACAAATTCCTACCCTTTTGTACTCCAATGTAGCTGAAACATTTCCCTTTTTTTTTTTTTTTTTTTTTTTGCGGTACGCGGGCCTCTCACCGTTGTGGCCTCTCCCGTTGCGGAGCACAGGCTCCGGACACGCAGGCCCAGCAGCCACGGCTCACGGGCCTAGCCGCTCCGCGGCATGTGGGATCCTCCCGGACCGGGGCACGAACCCGTGTCCCCTGCATCGGCAGGCGGACTCTCAACCACTGCGCCATCAGGGCAAGCCCCCCCCCATTTTTGTTTTAATGAGAAATTTAATTTTGTCAATGAAGTTAAATTAAATCAGAATATACTTTACATATATTCCCCAAGGTCTGAGCAGTTAAACTTTTTTTTAATAAAAAAAGAGGGAAAATCAAGACATATAAGCTATTTACTATGCTTCAATTCTGTACTGACTACAGGGAGAATGCAGGGGGCTGAGAGTGGTTGGGGGAGGTAAATCTAAGTCTTACACAGTATATTCTAATTAGTTAACGCTGTTAGAGAATCAAAGATCCTGTGTGAGGGAAAGTCCAACTCTGTTTACACTGTGCCTCTCAAAGGGATCCTGTAAAACTGACAATTGTGAGTGTAGGGCTCACGCAGCAGTCACCTCAGGAAGCACCTACAGTCGTGGCCTTTGTGGATATCCAGTACTGATGTCACTCCCGAAGACTGTCAAGTACCTGCAGTGGTGCACTCTGCTGCCCACTACCAGCCCCACCAAGTCTGTGCCTCCTGCTTCTCATTTCTCACTGATTCCTTCAAAGAATATGTCGTCCTTCCCATTTGGGGAGGACCAAGGTTACTAGGAAAGATGGAGAAAAGATCTTACACACACACACATTATCTAGAAAGAATCAACTCATATATCCCTCATAAAAATTAAATTTATCACTTCCCATAACAAGTCATGCCTGGGGGGACCTGAGGGTCTGGTATCATATGCAGAGAAGGCAACTGCCCAATCAGAAGAGACAGCAGGGCACAGCCATCCTCTCCCATTGCTAAGCAGACATTTCCTGTTGATGTACCAGTGCCTCAAATCTAAAACTTTATCTCCTCAAACCTACCTCCCTCTTCTGACTTCCATATTACATTTAATAAAACAGCATTGCTCTTCTCCTAAGATCCCCAGTTCAGGATCACTGGGCCACCTTTGAGGACTCCTCTTCCTTACCTTCACTAGACTTGCACATCCAGTCACTAACTCAGCAAGTTCTGTCTCTTCTCTCTTCGCAATGTCTTCCATCTGCCTCTTTCTTTCAGCTTCCTCAGCCAATACCCTAGTTCAGGATTTATTACCCAAACACCTAAGCAAATCTGTAGCCTCTTAACTGGCCTCCCCACCTGTCAGTCCACCCCATCCACAGGCACCTGTTTTGATCATATACCTCTCTGCCCATCGGACACTCAGGTAGCTACAGGACAGAATCTGAATGTCTTTGTCAGCACTCAAGACACTCTATGATTCCAGCCATATCTCTGGCCTAGCAGAATTGGTCTGTTCTATTCCAGGGGCACATTTACATATGCACTCTTGTATTTCCAAACTATACTTGACACCTTTTTCCTGCATTTAGAATGTCCTTCCCGCTTTTCCACTCTTCGACTTTTCCTTGAATTTTATTCATACTTGAGTGTCCAGCTCAAATTCAACTTCTTTCTGTCCCTCCGTAAGTCATACCTGCACCGATTAGATGTAAACCTTTGAGAGGCTGTATCTCACACGTGCTTATTTTTTTAATCCTTCAACACTCCTAGCATAGTGTCAGGCATGTCATAAATGCTCAGTAAATCTTTGCTGATTGATTTTTGATTAGTACTTACAGATCCAATCTGTCTCCACACACACACCCTGACCTGCCTGTGACAGCAGCCATTTATGCATCCAAGCTAACAGGAGAGGCTAACCTTCATTAACAGCTATGCTCCAAAACCAACAGGGATAACTGGTCACTTGACCAAGAACAATGATTTTCTTTCCCATAGAGAACGTGAGCCTTAGGCACTGAGTGCACTCTGTAAAACCCTGATGCAACAGCAAAAAGCACACTTCTGAATGGAACAGGAATCGGTAGAGGTGGCCTCTGCCTTCGTATGCCTAGATAACAAAACACAGGTTTAGTCAAAGATTCCCATTCATATAATGCCTTTGATAGTCCTTACAAACTCAACCATTTCATCTCATATAAATTTAGGAGATATGCAAAAGATCTGTCACACATCCAAAATATGCATCAATTCAGCCAATATTTACCAAACAACAAGAAGAGGAAACACACTTTACAGGAAAAAGCATGGGTTTTGGAACTAAGAAAACCTGGTTTTGATTCCTAGCTTTACAGCTAGTCGTGTGGAAAGACATCTGACCTTGCTCAGCTTTGATTTCCTTCTCTGTAAAACAAGGGTAGAGCCACCTACCTCACAGGGTTGCTTTGAGGATTAAATGAGATTATGCATGCAAAGTACTTGGCACAGATCGGTTCATAGGTGGAAAGTTGTTGCTATGGTCAAAGGAGAATAATAGAGCAGTAGTTGTATTCAAAGTGCTGGGCTTTGTGCTTAATTAGCACTGCTGCATATTAAACAAGACAAGCTCAAGAAAGACCCTGACTTAAAGACAGAAATAAGATGAATATATATAAAGCTATCTTAGGCCTCGGAACTCTGTGTCTGTCTTTAAAGTCTTAAGTAACATTGAAATTTCACGCATGTTACAAGCAACTTTATGCTGAAGTACTTATGAAGTGAAACAGACCTCCAACTACTGTTACATGGTAGTCACTAGGTGCTTTCAATGGTTCAAACTGTTTGGGGGGATATATAGGTCAGTGGTAGAACACCTACTGCACTTTAAAGTTCTTTCACCTATTGAGCTAAATGGCTTGTAAACTCCAAGAAAGTCATTGTTGTTCCAAAAACCAAAGTTGGTTCTTTAGGGAAGATAATGCCAGGAATCCAAAACTAGCGTAAGAATTCAGCTTCCCGGCAGGGCAAAGAGGACATACCTACCACATACAGTAGACACACAAATGTGTGCTGAACACAAGAATGAGTTTCAGTTACAATGAACCTGTACCTCTAGTGTCATGTAACACCTGAGATACAATGTAATAAATGTTTCTATAAACAAGAATTCCAATCTTGAGAATCAGAGAAGGAAATACAAATGCTCAGTTTCAATTTCCCTTGAGAACAAAGAGTACCTGAAAAAAAGTACTAAAAGAGAAGCTGGTGTTCATTCACAAACATATGTCACTGTCAACTTTACCCCTTTCCACACCCATTTCCAGTCTTAGGGGTATGTGTGTACATGGTTTCACCCCATGGGCTTCAAGTTCACAAGGAAGTCAAGGATAAATGCTATTCTTTAGCATCTTGCTAAAGAAATTTACCTCCCCACCTGAGAAGATATTACATTTAAGTACTTTAGCACTCAAATCCCAAATTAGGAGACAGAAATGTAAAGGGCAAAAACCCCTGAGAGAAGAGAGAAGAGTTCTCCTCTGCCTGTCTGAAGAGTGGCAGCTATTTCTTCCACAAATCCATGATGCAGTATCTGAGAAGCACAAGGAAGGCTGAAAAAGCTGTGGATGACCTTACTAGAATTTCATGCTTACTTATACGTGTGACTTCGAGCCAGTACCCAGGCTTCCAATCTCTCAGAAGTCACCCATAAATCAGCAAATGAGACAAGTGCTGCAAATAGCATAATTTCTCATGAGCAAGTACCCTAGCTATGTTGCTAGATTTTTTTTTGGTAGTTAACAGAGAATGATAAAAACTGTTTTAACATTTTATCATGAAAATTTTCAAACTTACACAAAAGTAAAGAGATAGTGTAATGAACCCAGCTTTAACAGTTATCAACATATGGCCAATCTTCTTTCATCTAAACCCTATCTAATGGATTATTTTCAAGGCTACCCAGAAATCATAGCATTTTATTTAGAAATACTTCAGTATGTATCTCTAAAAGGTAAAGACTTTTAAAAAAATCATCACAATGCCGTTATCATACATTAACAATGGAAAGTAATTCTTTTATACTATCAAATATGTTCAAATACATCCCAAGTTATCTCATAACCTCATCATCTTTTTACAGGTGGTCAAAAATTGAATGTTCACAATGGAAAGAAACTTAGAAATTGCAGAGTACAATTTCTACCCAATATGACCGAATCCCCCTTAAAGCAGTTCCTCAGCTGTGACACTGCCCCTAAGACGTGCACATCTTGTGGAAGACATGAATCTTAGACTCATGAGCTGATTTTTTTCAGTATGCTATTTAACCATCTTTTATAATTGCAATTTTAAAAATTTAAGAATAGCTCTGTTGAGATATAATTCACATACCATAAAATTCACCCATTTAAAGTATACAGTTCAATGGTTTTTAGTATATTCGCAGGGTTATGCAAGCGTTACCACTATCTAACTTTAGAACATTTCCACCGCTCTGAAAAGAAACCTCATGCCCATTAGCAATCACTCCCCATCTCCCCTTCTCCAGTCCCTGGAAACCACCCGTCTGCTTTCTGTGTCTATGGATTTTGCCTTTTCTGGACATTCTTACCCTACACTATGCTGTTTTAAAATTGCCTGGGGCTCCGCTTGCCCCCCAACCAAGGCAGCAACTGTCCCAGAAGGTACTAGGGGTACCTGACACTCATGAGAACAAGATTCCTTGGCAGGGGTTTCTCCCTCTTTCCCCTAATTTGGGAGCAGAGGATCAGCTGCTTCTTTTTGCTTTAGCTGTCAGGAAGCCCAGAGTTGAATTTGTGGCCCAACTTTTATAACTGTGTACCATATTATCATATACATTTCTCTGACCAAACTTTCCCTCTGACCTGAATTTTCCTTTTGTTCATTTGTTTTTACTTATATTTCAAGAATTTTTGTACTTTATTCAAATACTTCTTTGGAACAAGGAAAGATTTAAATGCGTGACATTTCCTTTCAGACATTCTGGTAATATTCTATCATATCTTAAAAGCCTAGGAAAATCTTTCCCATTTGGCTAGGATTATTTTCTTTTGATGATGGATGCTTAGGCTGGTATTTTAAAAAATACTGTCCTAGGACTCCTAATAAAGGATACAAATGCATAAAAGGTGACATGAGTGAGGAAAGTTTATTCCTGTACATACAAAAAAGAGGTGTAAGTGTGGGGGCAGATTCTATAATGAAAACGTTGGTGATTCAGTGGTTTACAGAAGTAAACCTAACAGAGTTAATGGTCAGGGGAAATAAACAGAAAGAAGAAAAGAGACATGGCAGGTATCACACTCTGGGATCCTGGGATTACAGCATTTACTAAGAGTGTGTGTACTAAGAGGGTGTGTGTGTGTGTTTGTGTGTGTGTGTGTGTACCTAAGAGACCAAGAACTGAAGCTTTACTGCTAGAAATGTGATGTACTCCCCATTCCAAGTGCTGGCTATTTAGCACATTTTACTTGGTGGTATTGATTGTTTTGCTCAGAATTTTTTTCCGTACCAAGTAACATTAAAATCTAGGCTTTCCCAGGGAAAAGTTGCCTGGAAGGACCTCACAGGCAGAAGACATTAATCCTTCTCCTGATAGAGTTCAACAAAACTCTTCCTGCACCCAGGAATGCAATGATTAATCAACTAAATTTCGACCCAAGTTTTGTTTATATGTTCCAACCATAAACATTAATTGAAATATTTCCATTGCAACAAAAACACTTTGGTTTAAACACCGCTGTAGGACAACATGCAAGCATGTTTCAGAACATGAAAGTACAACTTGTCAAAGTAACATTTCCTGTGTTAAATCCAAGGGGGCACACAGTGGAAAGTGTGTTATTCTAGGGTGCACAGCCACCTGACAGCTAGATCAAGGGACTGGGACTTCCTCATCCATGTGATAAACTGCAGTAGGGATTCCACCTTGATTTGTGCTTTTAGAATAGCCTGCATGAAGACAAATTTGCTTGTTGGTGTCTCTTTTGTTTTACTGTGTTTGGGGGTGTGTGGAGAATTTAGGTTTAACGTGTGAAAAAGAGACACAAGTGTGGGAAACACCTTATCTGAGAGTAAGCATATTTTTGATAGTATTTGAATAGAGGTTAGGGTTAGGGTTAGGGGTTAGGGCTGGCACATTCAATATGTGCTAGATCACTTTCAGCTGCAGAACTCAAAAATATTTCTGAAAGACATATATCTAAATGTTAACAGAAGTCATCTCTAAGAAGTAGCATTAAGGATTTTGTTGCTTGTGTTTTTCTGTTTTCCCAAGTCTTTTACAAGTGCACGTGATGAAAAATACTCTCTAAAGAAGGTGAAATCAGTTTGAAGAATGGAAAATCGATAGGCAGAGAGGGGCATAAGAAAGACAAAGTGCCAGAAGCACTTGGTAACATGAGCGGCTCTGTTTGCTATAACTTGGAGTGTAGGGCAGAAAAAGGAGGAGGTAAGGTGGGAGAGATTGGAACAATATTGCAAAAGCCTTGAATGTTAGGGTAAGGGGATTTATAATCGGCAACTGGGAGGTGTTTAAATGGTACTTTTTATCATTATAAAAACAACATTTTCTCAAAAAAACAGTATTATACCTTTGTTGTAAAAATAACTGGCAAAGACTAAAAACCCCAAAGTAAATAAAAAGCACCAGGAAGAAGCCCGTCACCAGAAGAAAACCATTGTTAATATTCTGGCACATTTCCTTTCAAGCTCTTCACTATGTATATAGCTCTGGAAGATTTTTGAGCATGAATGTGACATCATCAGGGCTATGCTTCAGGAAGGCTGGGTTACAAGGTGGGCTAAGTACAAAGTGCACTTTCTGGGAATGCAAGTGACCAGCTGAGGTTTCCTTGCACACATTCACAGCTGCTCCTGCTTATATTTCTGTACCCACACAAGTCAGAGGACAGTCTGGCTATTTAGGGCAGACCCACAAACATGTCCTATGGGGCAAGTGGCACCTGAGAGGGAAGCCCAAGGCGAAAGCCTAGGAGTGAGCATCCCTAACAGTGTTCAGTCAAGCCGAAAAGACCTCACTGGGGGTGGAGAGAATGTTCTGCAAAGCACCAGCAGGTTTCCAGGAAGGGAGGTCTTATCTCAGGGAGAACGGAGAAAGCTTTCCTAGAGACCATCCTCATCGTGCACGATTCCCAATAGGGAAATGCCTAAAAATAGGCAATTACCACATCTAGTATGTGATAATCATATTACGATAAAACAGCTCATGGTATGACAGCTACTGCCTATTAGTCAGAATTCATGTCAACTCTGAGATCACAGCCTCAAGAAGAGGTTGACCTGTGTCAAAATTCACTGACAGGCTTTACTTTCCAAGTCAGTTCTCACAGCTCTCAGCTTTGCCCCGTACTCGGAGACAACGGGGCTCTGTGAGGGAGCAGAAGCCAAAAACTGGAAGGAAATTTGCATGCCTCCTCTAGCCCCACGAGGTGCTTATTATTTTGCTTCCAAAGAGGCCGAGTCCAATGTTTTATTCCTCCCCTTTCTTCCCTTTGCTAATTTTAACTCAATTTCAAATTAATATTTTTCAAGCGATAACTTACTTAATTCCCAGTCCTTCCTACCCGTTTATGACTTAGGAATGAACGTAAGCACAAAACATCTTGTGATGGCCTCAAAATAGAAAGCAGGTTTAAAGTTTTATTTTTCTGTCCCAAAGCTGCCAAAGTTCTGGGTGTTTTAACTTCTGCTCTACACACTGTTTTCTCCCTCCCTCCCTCTCTCCCTCCCATCCAGCTATATTTAGTAAAGCCCAAATAAAAGGGATACAGGCAAAGCAAAATTAAATATAGTTTCTTTGAATCAGTAAACCTCAGAGTTAGTCTATATGGCAGCAGCTAAGAAAGTGAAGCTCATATGAACACATGTATACTCATGACACGCACCATCCTCCAAAGGTGACCACAGCCTCGCCCGACTCACCAAGTGGCAGGTGCACCCAGGAAGGTAAACACACCACCTCCAATCACCCTCTTCCTTTTCTACCCACACATCTCCCCCGCCCACCTCACTGCCACCCACATCTCACTACTCTCCATTTCTAGATATCAACATATCTACACAACCCACTACTCTCTGCCCGCATCTAGAAGGAGAAAAGTTGAGAAGGGTAAATTTAAATAAAAGGAAGCGTGGAGAAGTACTTGGATGACAAAGGACTCCTAAACGAAGCTGGTTCAGAAGCACACTGCTGTAACTGCTGTACAGTATACACTGTCACCTCAGTTGATTTACTTAAAAATGATCTCAGGCTTCTGTTGACAGAAGGAAATTCTATGGGACTTGAGAACAAGGGAAACACTCTGTTTCTGGTTTTCCAATACAAATAATGAGCTTACAATGGCAATAAGGAGCCTACAGTGACAGTAAGATTTTGGGGGGTAACTTCCCATCCACAAGGCAGCAAATCTATAAACCTAAATACAGAACACTCCGTACGAGGGAACGGGATGGGTTTGAGGAGCATGGATTGCGGCATGTAAAGGGAATGCCACCCAATGCAAACTTTAGCTTTTCCCATAAAAGAAGTACCTGATTGCCCGACCCCCCACACCGCCTATCCCCGAACCAAAGGCACAAGACAAGAGAGGAGAAATGCAGAGGCTCTAAGAACCTCATGGCTGAGTAGAAAACTCACCCTTCACAACGTTCTCACCTATCAAGTCCAACCTGAAAAGCAATAAAGACAGTACACTCTCTATTTAGACAATATCATCAGAGAACGCCCATATTTATTTGCTACTACATTAAGGAAACCCCCCCCCCCAACAACTGTACACTTTAAAATATTTTAAGGGAATTCCCTGGCGGTCCAGTAGTTAGGACGCCACACTTCCACTGCAGGGGGCACAGGGTTGATCCCTGGTTGGGGAACTAAGACCCTGCATGACACATGGCATGGCCCAAAAAAAAAAAAAAAAAAATATATATATATATATGTGTGTGTATGTATACACACACACACACACACACACACACATATTTATTTTAAGTATAATGTCCTAGGACAGGAGTTAGCAAATTATGGTCCATAGGCCAAATCCAGCCTGCCACCTGTTTTTGTACAGCCTGTAAGCTAAGAATGTTTTTCATTTTTTAAATGGTGGAAAAAATCAAAAGGAGAATACTACTCTATGATGTGAAAATTATACGAAATTCAAATTTCAGTCCATAAATAACATAACAGCCATGTTCATTCACTTACATACTGTCTGTGGCTGCTTCTGCAGTTAGGCAGGTATGAAAGAGACTTTTGGCCTACAAGCCAAAAATATTTACTATCTTGCCCTTTCCATAAAAAGTTTGCCAACCACTGGTCTAGAGACATATCTGGGGTGTGAAAATACCTCTCACTTATTTCATACTTTATAGTTTTTCCAGGTACATTCACACTCATAACTTTTATTTTATCTTTACTCCAAGCCTTTGAGTTGCATAAGCAGTAATTATTATCTCCTCTCTAGAGATGGGAACACAGTTTGAAAGTGAATTTACCCAAGGTCATGTTGCTGCTAAGTGGCTAGGCCAGGACTAGACTCCAATTTTCTGACCCATGTCCAGAGGTGCTCACATTATACAACTGTGTTCTCTTGGATGTCAGCCAACTGTGGCTAACCAAAGTCTTTTAAACATTCTCTCCATATTTGAGAGTTCACTCTAGTGTAAAATCCTTCCTTCCTAAAATAGGATCCCAAACACTACACTTCCTAGCACCACTTCCTGCTAGGGTAGAGACGCATGAACGTGGACTCAGAGGTTTCCCCTCTTGGCAGAGGCAGCTCTGACAGAAGCATACCGATGGTGGCAGAGGCAGCAGCCCCCTTGGCAGACCAGTTCAGTGGAATTCCTGGAAGCTCAACTTGGAGTCTGTTTCTTCAACTTGCCCAACAGTTCTGTGTCTATTTACACACCTCAGTACATTCTTTCAAGCTTAATCAAGCTCCTGTGGGTTCTATTTTCCAGAACTAGGATCATGAACCAAAACAACTTAAGTCAGAAGAAATCCTTATAACACTACAGTGAGTCCTAAAAACTTCTGGAACAACTTCCATCTTCATCACCATCACCATCTTCCAAAGTACAATCCTGTTTCCATGAGATATTACCAAATGTAACTCTTAGAAAAGAATTCTGTAATTAAATAAAATTGGAAAATACCAAGTTAAGCAGATTTCTTTACTGCAGGACTCATCAGAGCCTTAATACACATGTATGCTTCATAAATCTCCAAGAAAGGGACAAGTATGCAACATTTGAAAATTTACTGGACCACTGAATCATTTTAAAATATAATACGTCACCTGGATAGTAATAAGTGTTGGGAAATACTGGTTAAATGATATCCTCTATCTAGAAAAAAATTTTTTTATAGTTTTAAAATATTAAAAAATAAGACTGTTGAAATGAGAAATCCAATTCTGGAGTGTGTTACGGTGAAAAAATACTTTCATATACTGCTGGGGGGTGGTATATATTGTACAACGTTTTTTGAGAGCAATTTTACAATAACTAGCAAAGGTCCCAATATTTATACTCTTTGACTCAGTAATTCCACTTCTAGGAATTTATCCTAAAAAAATAATCTGAAATTTGGACGACTGTCAGATCCTCAGTTCTTATGTATGCCTCTGATACTTTATGAGAAAGAGAAACAATATGCTCTGATTTGAGGAAAACACAAAGAGGGGCTGCTTCATCTTTCTTACTCAGGTGACAGAAAAAGGACTTGCTCCTTATAACTGAGGGAAAAGAGACAAAAGTGCTCTTATGTTCTTAGTGGTATTATGACACTATATAAACATTTATTTAGCTCTCAACCTTCTGTAAAAAAAGGAAGAAGTTAAAAAAAAAAAAGGAAGAAGTTGAAAGTTTAAAACTTTCCCAAGAATATCTCTATTGTTAATTAAAACATCCTAGGCCAGATGCACAGCGTCTCCATAAATGAAGGAGGGAGAAGAAACCTGGGTGACACTGATATGTTGTAAGAGGTGCTATGATGCTGAGCTAACCTTAAGGTTGATGACAAACCACAAACCTCTGGGACAGTTTTTTTTTTTTTAACATCTTTATTGGAGTATAATTACTTTATAGTGTTGTGTTAGTTTCTGCTTTATAACAACGTGAATCAGCTATACATATACATATATCCCCATATCCCCTCCCTCTTGCGTCTCCCTCCCATCCTCCCTATCCCACCCCTTTAGGTAGTCACAAAGCACCGAGCTGATCTCCCTGTGCCATGCGGCTGGGACAGATTTTTTTACTCCAGGATTCAGGTTAACTTGGTAAAGATCAAGAAAATGATGATGAAGAACTGTATGTTAAATATTTATTTTTTAAGTTAATTTAAATACTTTAAAAAATTATTTAATATTACTTAAATATAGTTATTAATTGTATTTTGTATTATTGTATATATTTAGCATATATAAAGAAATACAGTACTAGAAATTTTAAGTGGAGGATTGAAGGGAGCCTCAAATTCAGCAATTTGTAGGTTTAGATCATGTGACTAAGGCAGCAATGCCCCCTAGTGGTGGAGCATCACTTTCACTTTGAGGCTTTTGACAGATCAATAAGCATCTTTAAAAGGTCAAATCCAGGGGCTTCCCTGGTGGCGCAGTGGTTGAGAGTCCGCCTGCCGATGCAAGGGACACGGGTTCGTGCCCTGGTCCGGGAAGATCCCACATGCCGCGGAGCGGCTGGGCCCGTGGGCCATGGCCGCTGAGCCTGCGTGTCCGGAGCCTGTGCCCCTCAACGGGAGAGGCCACAACAGTGAGAGGCCCGCGTACCGCAAAAAAAAAAAAAAAAAAAAAAAAAGGTCAAATCCACAAAAATAAAGTCATGAGGAGACAGCAAACATTTCTAAGAACCAGTAACTCCTAATTGGTGAATGCCATGACCAAACGAAGGTATATTCAGTTTTAAGGCCATTCCTTGATTTGCTCTCAAGTCCATTTTACAGATAGAGAAACCATGGCCTCAAAAGATTAGGAATGATTTTGTCTCAGTCACAAAACCACACGAACCAAGAGTGCTATGTCTCTGCCATGCTTACTGCCTATTAGGCAAAACCCACAAACAGAGGATGAATGAACCATCTTTCCATATTTTATCTCTAACAAAGTGCTAACACCTATAGTGGCAGCCACTACATTTTTCTTTCCAAATTCAGCCCCTGTGGACTAGAGGTCTACACAAACTGCCTAAGGTCCAGCTACCCCCAGAAGGAAAATGACCCCTTTCTCCACGTCCTTCAGTAGTAAGTACAACAGGGAGACTGTTTCCTGCTTAGGCTCAAATGCCAAGAGAATCTATGTCTCAAAGGAAGGGATGTGGTGGTGGGTATATAATTGATATCAGAAAAAGAAGCCTGTATCTTTGTTCTTCAGGAGTACAACCACAGAGTTAGGAGTCAGGACCGGTCAAGTAGGGCCAGCCAACCCCAGGGACATATCTGGTGATTTACAGGAAACTCTCTAGTTCTCTCAGGGAAAGCGGGATGTGGTAAGACAGGCAAAACCAGGGAACAGAGACCATCATGCTGGTGTGAGCAGTAGTCGTGGTTTACATTTACAGAGTATTTTATGTATTGCAAAGTATTTTCGCAAGTATTTCATTTGCTCCTTTAGTTATATCCCTGTAGAGAAAGTCCCATTTATTCCAAGGTTAGAGATTAAGAAGAGAAGATTCTGAGAAGCTGAGTGACTTGTTTGTATAACCTGGCAAGTTAGCAGACTCAAGACACCCTGAGGTCTACTGTTTCCCACAGTACCTGTCACATCCAAGTGGGAGATGGCTTAATTAGCAGCGAATATAAATTGTGAGAGGAGGGGAGCTCCTACAGGTAGTCACCAAGCAGGAGAGAGAGACTGGTAACAGATGACATTGTAGAAACGTTTTCAAAGTCCAAGACACAGTCACAGAAATTAAAAAGCAAAGAAGTCTGAGCCATTTAGAATAGGGACAAACAGGCCTCCACAACTGGAAAAGAGCCTTAGTTAACCACTATATTACAATTAAAATACATTCCTTATACTCTGCCCAAGAAGCAGGAAAGTGAGAAATCCATTTTAGAAAGACTGCTACCCAAAATTGCTAAAACATTCCCTTGAGGCAAACTTTCCACTTTCCAAAAACTCTTCTGGACAACCAAGGTTCTGGCTAAAGTTTCTTCTCAATAATCTCAATCTGTTAGTCAACCTTTTTCTCTTCTTCCTGTGCTCTCATTTTTCCTTCTACTTACTTACAGTTTGAAGTAGTCTTATATTTGGAGTTTTTAAGATGGTACATTTCAAATTTTATGACCTTATTTGCATTGTAAAACTCCTTCTTGGTAATTAAAGAAAACAATGGAACTGAAAAGGTAGAGAACCTATAATAGACATATAATAGCCTATAACAGTTTTTGAGACTCTCAGCAGCTCATACTGCACCCTACACCCTCAGGAACTGCTTCTTCATCCCAGGGGTGGGCTCTTGGAAACCATGCTTATACCCTGGAACCCTGTCTCTGTGACCATATCCGACTGATTAGGAGTCGACTTCCGTCCCAAACAGCCAATCAGAAACGTCCTCAGAGCAATTCCTTCTGCTTAAGCTAGCTTGATTCTGCTTCTATTACTTGGAACCAAATGGTTCTAAATCACACATTTCATGTATTTATTTTCTGCTTCCCTACATTGAATTGTTTGTTTTACGAGGGCAGAGATTTTTGTGTTTATTATATCCTAAGTGCCTAAAATAAAGCTTAGCCCATAGTAGATACTCAAAATGTTTGCTGAATAATGCATATTGTGAGCCTTTCTTAGTTTTCCCCATTCTAAGTGTTATTCAGTGTACACACTCTATTTGCTTAAGAGAGAAGACTCAGTCCTGCAGAGTTTGGTCTTTACCATACTTCCACACAGTATCTGAAAGGTTTCCAAATTCATCCTTTCCCAAATATCTATTCCCCCTGCTTCTGTCACTGAAGTCTCATCTTCCGTTTATACATGAGCACTTCAGTACTGTATCTGTTGTATAGAGTGCACTGCATTACTAGCTTCATAATGGGATAATCCCCTTATTTCTCTTTCTTCCCTTCTCTTTTATCCTTCCAAATGTCTGCTCTCAATAATGTCACTGGCCGGGCCGTCTATTAATGAATGGGCAGAAGACCTTGTTCCTGGTTCACCAGCTCTAGGATTTAAATGATGTCAGCAAGGGAATAAAGAGGTGCTCAGGGAGGCCTGATGACTCCATTAGGGACCAATCACGTTCCCAAGAGAGGCAAAACACGTGATTGCTACCCAGGAGGCCAAACAATGTCATACACCTCCAAATCCCCTTACAGAAATTAAAAAGCAAAGACCAGCGTAGCATAAAAACTGCAAAAAGACAGCTGGCCAAATCTTTATACCTCCTAGATACTGTTCCAGCTCTTGTAACTGAGCCATTTAACTGCTCTGTGTGGTGATGAGTGAAATAGATCAGTCCTATTCTCTATATTCTTAAGGGAGAACAATCACTACTGTAACACTTAGACTATAGAGCTTGAGTTTCTGGCTAAGATAAAATGATCTATTAGACTTCTAAGTGACTTTAAAGCAGAAATGCTAAATAAATATCAATTATTCCTACATAAAATTCAAGTCCAGATTATACATTTAACTGGAGACATAATCAAGACACAGATGATTTTTTTAAAGTAGAACATTTCCCCAAATATATGGCAGTAAGATTCAGTGTTTATGTCTGAAATCACTTAGTTTATAAAAACAACAACAAAAAAAGACATTAAATAAATTTAAATTCCCAACATAAAAACCAAGTTAGGGAAAACCAAGAAGAAGCTTATTTATAAGGTAGAAAGAAATATCATCACAAGTAGATAAATGAGCAACTGGCCTTATCCCTATGGTTTCTTACAATTCGTTTTATCACCTCATCTTCTCATGCCAACTTCTCTTTCTTGTTTTAATTCCTCAATGTAACTCCTTAGGCTTAAATACTTAAACTTTTTTTTCTTTCATATTATGGAACTCATTAGCTTAATCTTACTTTCTTGTGGTCTGAGTACTCTAAAAACAAGTGCCCTAAAAGCCCTTGTGTCACACTTTTAATGTGTTGAACACATTCGTGTAAGTGATCTGACAAAGGCAAACACTTTTTCAGCTCTCATTCACCAGCTCAGAACTCTTCTCACTCTGGCCCTCCCCTCCAGGAAGTCCTGACTTTGCTGATTAAGGGGAGAAACAAATCTCTTTTGATGGGCCGGGGTGAGAGCTGCCTGCCACTCTCTACCACTCCTTAATACAGTGCTAAACACAGTTTTCCGGAGGAGCTCCAGAATGTGTGTTTTCTAGAAGAGTAAAGAACTGTGGCAGCATCTTTATTCTAGTTCTCACAGCTGGGAGAGTGTGGAGGGTTCAGAGCAGAAGGGAGGGAAGCAGGGAGCCTGTGATATGGAGCTTACATGATATCACTGACATTCACCAGGTTTCAAATGTCCTCTTGTTTTCCCTCACTTACGTAAAATTACAGACTAAGAAAGTAAAAGTGACTTCAAGAAATAACTACCGGGCAAAGCTCTGCCTTCCCACAGATAAACAAGTAAGTCTCACGGGCAGTATATGTGATGATGAAGAGAGAACCTGGGTTTAAGACTTGGCTCCACCACTTATCAGTAAACTCTAGCAAGTTACTTAAGGTCTGTGCCTCAGTTTCTTCATTTGTAAAATAAGGATAATAACAGTACTGACTGCATAGCATTATGCAGATGTTACACAAGATACACATGTAAAGCATTCAGAACAGTACCTGGCACGTAAGAGCTCACGTAAATGATGGCAGCAACAGCTGTTGATGTGATTACCATCACTAGCTTTGTCTTCTAAAAGAATTCCAAGAACTGCAAGGCCTTCATTCAGCAAACATTTTAATGAGAACTTACCACGTGTGCCATGTATATGGTGCTAAACACTGGAGATACAGACTCAAAAGGTGCAATCCAGCCCTTCAAACAGCATCCAATCAAATGCAACAATATAATCACAGAGTGGTTGTAACAGAGATCTGTACAGGATCTGCACAGAAGCAAGAAGCCTGGAGAGGTCCAAGAAAGGGAGAAGGAGCCAAGCCTTAAAAAGCAGACTGGAGGGCACCAAAGGAAGAGGACAGGGAAGGTCATTCTGGGCAATGGCAAAACATAAGACTAATAAGCTTAGCAAAGGCAAGTGTACGAAAGGCTTCAGTGACTTGAACCTTAGACTCAAGATAAATGTAGATCCTTAACTTTAGGACAAAGGATCGGCTGGAATGGGTGAAACAAAAGGGGAAGGAGACTGAGTGGTAATTACTACAGTAATAAAACCCCCAAAGTGAGCAAGGATAGATTAAAAACCTCAAAGCATCTTACAGAAAGGATGGAGCAGAGAGAACAAACTCCCCAAATATTTAGCAGTTAAAGTGACTGGTCTTAGTTACTGATTAGACGTAGAGAACTTGAGAGTGAAAAGAGTAAAAAATGAGCCAGCACAAGGTTATTGATTGGAGTAACGGGATGGTAGTGCAACTGGGATCGAGGCAGAGAGGGTTTTGGGGAGATTATGCTGAGCTTAGTTTTGAGGATGTTGAGTTAAGGTACTTGTGGGACCTTCAGGCGGTGCCATGTGGTAAGAAGGAAGTCAGAAACACAGGTGTGTATCTATGAAACTGGGTGAGGAGGTTGGACGTAGAGATGAGCCATCACTGCTCAGGGTGCCGCCAAAGCCACACAGAAAGAGAGAGAGGTGGAGGAGACCAAGATGGATGGGTTAGGGAGATGAGAGGACCAGGGAGAGAGAAAGAGCAGATACAGACTCAAAAGGTGCAATCCAGACCTTCAAAAAGCAACCAATCAAGTGCTACAACACAGCACCAACATTTTCTCAGAACTGCCGCACTATTTTCATCCTCATTAGTCATGTCAATAACAACTTTTTCAAACATTCCAATGTTCTTTATTTATATACCATCTGTTTCACAAATATTTGAGGCATCTATGGTAAAGACATACAATAAAACAGTGAAATAAAAATGAAACAAATATGGTATTAGAAGAAATATGAAGAAAATATGGTATTAGAAGATCATACAGAGGGAGGTTGGGGGAGAAAATGGGATTAGAATACAATTATGCAGGCCAAAGGGGACTACAGAGTTTTTACAGTAAAGTTGCAAGTTTGGCTCTGAGCTTCCTAGTGGCCAAAGTAAGAAAAGAAATAGTTACCTCCATAAAAAGAAACTGTACCCTTCCTCAGGGTTACCTGATTTGCCCAAGATTGCCCAGTTAAAAGGCAAATGGCTCTTACTCTACCAAGCTGTTTCAACATGCAAATACTCTTCTGCATAGTTAGATTCCCATTATCAGCGTGGAGTGATAGAAAGGGAAGTAGACTAGGAATCAGGATACCTAGTTATTATAGTATTAGCTCTTCTGCTAATTGCAAACCCAAGGCAGATCATTTAAATTCATTTTCTCAACTATAAAATAGGTGTTTTCACTGAGCCAGGGTCAACCAATACACAGCATTTGGGCTATCATTCTCTAATCCAGAACACCTTGACAGACGTTGCTAGTTAATCACAGATCTTTTTTCTGCTGAATCCTGAAAAGACCTCAAAATCCTGCTCAACAGTGTTCCAAGTAACCACCAATGAATCAACATGGGCATTCTGACGCCGGGGCTACTCTAAAGTGCCTCCAATGCTATCATGCTATCAGACACACCATCATGCAACGAGCATGATCTCTATCGTAATTTGTGGGATCCTCTCTGAATGGGAAAGGCCGAGGGGGTTTGACTGCAGCTGCTAAGGTAGGCAGATATGGAACAAAACTCTTTTCAGAGTTATTTTTAAACTTCTAAAAATACTTTGATATAGTAAAATTAAAACTCACATGAGTCAAAATACACCACTGATTAAAATAAATACTTCCAAATGATCCACCAGAGGAAATCTAGGAAAGGCATAGCAGCATGTACCAAGCTGAAAATCTTTAGAAGCAACTCAAATTTCAAAGAATCTTTCTTTTGCTCTATTTCAGAATCTGTATTGTGAGCATCTCTACAAAATCCTCTTCACAAAAGTAGAAAGAATAGTACAACAAATCTGTATGCGCCACTAATCAGTTTCTACAACCGTCAACATTTTGCCACAGGATTTAACTTTAAAAGTGAAGCCAGGGCTTTCCTGGTGGCGCAGTGGTTGAGAATCTGCCTGCCAATGCAGGGGACATGGGTTCGAGCCCTGGTCCAGGAAGATCCCACATGCCACGGAACAACTAAGCCCACGTGCCACAACTACTGAGCCTGGGCGCCACCACTACTGAAGCCCGCATGCCTAGAGCCCGTGCTCCACAACAAGAGAAGGTGCCGCAATGAGAAGCCCGCGCACCACAACAAAGCGCAGCCCCCGGGCTTCCCTGGTGGCACAGTGGTCAAGAATCTGCCTGCCAATGCAGGGGATGTGGGTTCGAGCCCTGGTCCAGGAAGATTGCACATGCTGTGGAGCAACTAAGCCCGTGCACCACAACTACTGAGCCTGTGCTCTAAAGCTCGCGAGCCACAACTACTAAGCCCGCACGCCTAGAGTCTGTGCTCTGCAACAAGAGAAGCCACTGCAATGAGAAGCCTGCGTACCACAATGAAGAGTAGCCCCCCCTCGCCGCAACTAGAGAAAGTCCGCGTGCAGCAACAAGGACCCAACACAGCCAAAAATAAATAAATAAATTTATAAAAAAAAGAAGAGTAGCCCCCATCGCCACGACTAAAAATAAAGCCCGCACGCAGCAACAAGACCCAACGCGGCCTTAAATAAATAAATAAATAAAAGTCAAGCCATCTGGGACTAGAATCCACATTCTTATAGCAAAATACAGCTTCCTCCAGAAACACACTCATGTCCATGCATTAATGCATGGACACACACACCCATTACAAACAACAACTTCCAGGCAATATGCGGAAACAAGCTAGAGCGAGATCTGCTCCCTAGATCCTTGCTACACAAAGTGTGGTCCCTAATAAGCAGCATCAGTATCATCTGGGAGTTTGTTAGAAATGCAAAATCTCAGGCCCCATTTCAAATTTACTGAGTCATAATTTGCATTTTAACAAAATCCCCAGGTAGTCTGTACATTATGGTTTAAGAAGCACTCGTCTACTCTAGATCACCATAACTGTCTTCTGCAAAGTTTTTCTTAACTAAGTGACTACAGAGGAGCTGGGCAAGAAACTGAAGTGTGAAAAAGTGTCCATTTCACTTGGGAGGGCAACTGGCCATTAACTACTCAAATTTAAAGGTATATAATTTATGACCTAGTAATTCCACTTCTCAGTACCTATGCTAGAGAAATATTCACCCACATACTTAAATAGGATATTACAAAGATGTCTATCACAGCATCTTTTGGGGAACTGGAAACAACCACCTGCCTATCAATAGGTGAATGGTGAAACAAGCCAGTACAGAACAGTCAGCAGAGGTTAAAATGTATGAACCAGATCATGGAAAATTCTCCCGGACATGTTGCTGAATGAAAAAAGCAAGTTCCAGAATGTTCCACTTAGTATAAAAACATTTGTTTAAAACAAAAGTTTCATTCTATATTTTCTCTGGATATACATATGCATGTGTAAAGGAAGAGAAAAGGTCTGGAAGGACAGATATCAAAAAGGAAACGGTGCCTACATTTGCAAAGAGATGAAGGGGTCTGGGATTAGGGATGGTGAGTTAAAGGGCGATTATAATGTTTTACCTATTTGCTTATTTATTAAAAGGAGAATGCATTCATATATCACTCATGGAACAAATATTTTATAAGTGGCTACGTGATTTCTCACACCAAACGAGTTTACATATAGAAAATATGGTCAGGGTAAGGGTACAGAAAGAAGGATTAGAAAGTCTAAAGACCTTTGACAAACTGCAGATTTTTAGAAATGAGTTTTGTTTGCATGGACCATTTTCTCTATTTTCCTCAATACATGCATACAGCTGGTAGTGGGTATATTTTGCACTATTTAAAAATATCGTCCAAAATGGTATGTTCTGTATACACTGATGTGTATAAAATTGATGCCTAATAAGAACCTGCTGTATATAAATTAAATTAAAAAAACAAACAAAAGTGGTATGTTCATTTTTCTGCGTATTTTTGTATTTCCTTCATTTGTCCATGATCTATTTGAGAACAAGTTATGTATGTGATTGTTTCTATTGCTGCATATTCCAGGTTCCTAGTTCAACAGACGATGATGCACACTACCTAAATGAATAACTTACAGGCCTATGGATAATAATAGCTTTAAAAAATCCCTAAGAAGTTCGCAGAGCACATACTGTCCTGATTTTATAGCTGAAGAGATAGACTCAGAAAGGTTGGGCTATGTGCCCAAGGACCCTCTAGCTAGTAGGTGGCAAAGCCAGAACCTGGCCCCCACTCTATGATTCCAAGTCCTCTGTCCTTTCAATTATACCACATTTATCATGCCACCATACTTAAATATGATACTTACTTACACTTCTAGGCAGTTTTTGACATAGCTTCAGATTGGAAACTCTCATGAGAAATACTAGAATTCAAATAATATGTACAATTTGGTATCTTATATCTAATTATTTATTTAGAGTTTCTTTTCCAATACCTTGCCTTGACATGCCCAAGGAGATAAGACTGAAAAAGTACTACCATCTTATCCTCATCATAAAGTAGAAAAAGGATGGATTCTAGTACTCTGAGTTTTAAAAACCGTCTGTTCTAATTTACATGGGGAAAAAAATAGTATAAAAGTAGACAGATACAAACAACCCAATCCAAAAATGGGCAGAAGACCTAAATAGACATTTCTCCAAAGAAGATATACAGACTGCCAACAAACACATGAAAGAATGCTCAACATCATTAATCATTAGAGAAATGCAAATCAAAACTACAATGAGATATCATCTCACACCAGTCAGAATGGCCATCATCAAAAAAATCTAGAAACAATGCTGGAGAGGGTGTGGAGAAAAGGGAGCACTCTTGCTGGTGGGAATGTGAATTGGTACAGCCACTATGGAGAACAGTATGGAGGTTCCTTAAAAAACTACAAATAGAACTACCATATGACCCAGCAATCCCACTACTGGGCATATACCATAATTCAAAAAGAGTCATATACCAAAATGTTCATTGCAGCTCTATTTACAATAGCCCGGAGATGGAAACAACCTAGGTGTCTATCATCAGATGAATGGATAAAGATGTGGCACATATATACAATGGAATATTACTCATCCATAAAAAGAAACGAAATTGAGCTATTTGTAAGGAGGTGGATAGACCTAGAGTCTGTCATACAGAGTGAAGTAAGTCAGAGAGAGAAAGACAAATACCGTATGCTAACACATATATATGGAATTTAAGGGAAAAAAATGTCATGAAGAACCTAGGGGTAAGACAGGAATAAAGACGCAGACCTACTGGAGAACGGACTTGAGGATATGGGGAGGGGGAAGGGTGAGCTTTGACAGGGCGAGAGAGAGTCATGGACATATACACACTAACAAACGTAGTAAGGTACATAGCTAGTGGGAAGCAGCCATATAACACAGGGAGATTAGCTCGGGGCTTTGTGACCGTCTGGAGGGGTGGGATAGGGAGGGTGGGAGGGCGGGAGACGCAAGAGGGAAGAGATATGGGAACATATGTATATGTATAACTGATTCACTTTGTTATAAAGCAGAAACTAACACACCATTGTAAAGCAATTATACTCCAATAAAGATGTTAAAAAAAAAAAAAAGTAGAGAGATACTATGTACCCATCTCCCAGCTCTAACAATTACCATAGTGCATTAGAAAAATCCTAGAGACAATATAAATAGTGCTAAGGAGTTGGGGGGAAAGTGAGAATCTAGTTGTCTATCCTTAATAAAGGAAAGTGACCACATACCTGGAAGCTTTTCATGGGAAATAGTCTCAATCTGACTAATAGGCTTTGTGAAGTTAAAAAAAATTTTTTTTAAGTTTGAAGTTAACAAGGTTAAAGGCTCACAATGGACCTTAGATATCAAGATAATACAACTGACTTCTTGATCCTCTCAAGCACTGTGGCTAGAGAGGAGCTACTCTGGACACACATGCCTGCCTCTATTTATAGCAGTGAGCACAAAGTCTTACGGGAAAAGCTCCTAAACCATTTAAAAATCAAACTATTTTAAGTATCTCACAGCTTTCTAAGAATTTTTTTTTGTTTGTCTTAATATTGTTCCCAAAAGTTGGGTCATAAATTGTATATGTGTGCTTGCGCACACATGTGTGTGCTTATTTTGGGGAAATGTGCAAAATGAGGTTAGTGGGTTTGAAGCATTAAAGGATCTATGGAGAGCTCTAAGCAGAGCCACATTCGTGGGATTAGGTCCTGGGGGCTCACAGTATGACTAAGAAATGAATTAGCTGCCTAAAAAAAAAAAAGAATCTATTTTTTTTTTTTAAGTATCAGGCATAATTTACAAATTGTTAAAAAGTATGAATCAAGTACAGCTCATTTCAAATAGTAGGCATATTTCTCATAACCATTTAAAACATGTATGTACCGATTCTGGGAACTTGCTAAATTTAAACCCTGACTCAGTAGAGTAAGACATGTCCTTCCTTCTTCTTTTGGGGAGGGAAGAGTGGAAGAGATTGCCCCAGCAGAGAGGACTTTTAAAAACACCCTCTAGGGCTTCCCTGGTGGCGCAGTGGTTAAGAATTCGCCTGCCAAATGCAGGGGACATGGGTTCAAGCCTTGGTCTCGGAAGATCCCACATGCAGTGGAGCAACTAAGCGTGTGCGCCACGTGTGCCACAACTACTGAAGCCCGCATGCCTGGAGCCCGTGCTCTGCAACAAGAGAAGCCACCACAATGAGAAGCCCGCGCACCACAACGAAGAATAGGCCCCGCTCACCGCAGCTAGAGAAAACCTGCGCACAGCAACAAAGACCGAACTCAGCCATAAATAAATACATACATACACACATACATACATACACCGTCTGTGTGCCAGGAACTTCACATGCCAGGAACTTTTTAATTACGTAGAGAATTATTAGTGCTCCCCCCTTTCCTCTGGATGAGTTAAAAACCAGTTGAAGACATTTAAAACCTGCTTGGGATCACAACTAATTTCCTACACTGGTCTGTTTGACTACCCCTTCTCTCTACTACCTTGACACTCAACTACGCCAGTGGCACCATACGTTTGCATAAGTCTTGAAATAGGTTTTACTGACCATCACATCTCTGCTTGGAATTAATCTTTTTTTTTTTTTTTTTTTTCCGGTACGCGGGCCTCTCACTGTTGTGGCCTCTCCCTTTGCGGAGCAAGGCTCCGGACACGCAGGCTCAGCGGCCATGGCTCACGGGCCTAGCCGCTCCGCGGCATGTGGGATCTTCCCAGACCAGGGCACAAACCCATGTCCCCTGCATCGGCAGGCGGACTCTCAACCACTGAGCCACCAGGGAAGCCCGGAATTAATCTTTTGATCATGTCTTTCTCTAATGTGCCATATTTTTAAAGGTCACATTCATTTATATAGTTACCACCCACTAATTTTGAGGAAAAACCCTTGAAAAGGGCTTTCTACTCCACCAGAGCACTTACAAGGTGGTCATCAAAAAATGGTTATTCCTAGTAATTTTATTCCATCACCAGAAGCTCAGAATGTAAATCAATGGGCACAGCTACACTGGTCTTGTCTGAAAATAGCTACATGACTGACTGTGTCCACACAGTGACTAGAATAAGTCAAAGTACAAGACTCATGGGTTGCAGGAATTCAGTAGAGGGGAGCCTCCAGGAAGTTCGACCAGGACCCCAGGCTGAGGGCTGGGAGGTGGCAGTCACTGGCTTTCTAGCTTGGTCACCAAATAGCACCCACCTAAGATTTTTACCAAAAGTCTTGTTGTTGTGATTATTGTTTTAAATCCTATCTTAAGGAACACATATGAAGAAGTTATGCAGTAGGGATTAACCACCTGTCAGCTGTTGGCCTTGTGTTATCAAGTTGCAGACTGGACTCAATTAGAAGCTGTAATTAATTACATAATTTTTCGTTCAAGTTTAATTCCACTAAAATGTCATGGTGAAACTATAATGACCAAGTTAAAGGTTACCATACGTTTGATTCAGATTTGAGACACCTGACATACTTAAACACCAAGAGTCGACCCTCTTGCTCCATGAAGAGCAATAAAAGTATGTCCTTCACATATATAGGTTCTGAGCATTTGGATTCTTACTGAAAATAGACTGATGCTTTTGCCCTGAAACGGCCACGAAAGGAATAATTCCACCCCAGCCCTCATCAGGGAGAACGTGGTGGGCCTCTCCAGGACTGCAGGGAGCCCCGTAGAGGTGAAGGGTTTACAGTGGTAGGAAGCCCCAGGGCCACTGAGATTGCCACAGTCAGCAAATGGAGTTCTCATCCTTGAGGGCAGGACAAAGGATACTCAGAGCGTCCGAGCCATCAGCTGATTACAAACTCAGGGACATAAACCAGGGCTGTCACTTTGTCACTCTAACCACATAAGAGTGGTTTCTGCACCTGGTTCTTGGTTTACATCACTTTTTTCAGTTTCCAAGATCTGACTGGCCAAAGCGGCTAATGCCTGTCTGTTCCCAGCCAATAGCTCAACTATGCTTCTCTCTCTATGATGTAAGTCTTCCCAGCAAATCACAGTGGTGGGCTCAGGGTACAGGATGAACGTAGTTCATTCTTGTGGAATGTCAATCCCATGTAAAGTTTTAAAATATTTTTGATATGTTTATACTAAAGCAAACATATATATAGTGGGGTCAGATTGCCAGAAACAGAAATGTTAAAGAAAGTACAAGAGGAGACAAGTTTTGTGTCTGAGGTGACTTTGGTGGCTATCTCCTGATTCCCCTGGAAAATGGTGGTAGAGATATCTAAGGAACACTGGCCTGCTGGATCTCTATGCTGTTCCCTCAGAGCCTAGGCTGGAATGGAAGGTCCCTCTCCCCAGACACCACTTCCAGCTCCCACCCCAGCAGGAGGCAAGAATCCTTGGCACTGCCTCTTTCATTATCCTCCACCACACCATGCTCTAAGTCAACCACAGGGCTGGGCACGACTCCATCAGCACTGGTTAGGCCATGAAGACTGTCCCTGCACACTGAATGCTGTCTGAATAGCCCCTCGTTATTTATCATCATCAAACCCTGCAACAGTGGTAGAAAGACCAACTGGTACTTGGGATCAAAGTGAGATAGGGGGAACTGTATCTACAGGAATGAGTCTGTAAGTGAGAAAAAGTTGGGGCAAAGAAAACTGCTAATAGAAGGAACTCTGGGGTACAATGAAGCATGTGCAGAAATAGCACCAGTACAGCCAGCACAGAAACACATTCATTAACCACCCCATCACATGCTAGGCACTGGGGATACAGGGATACATAAGACACAGTCCTTCCCTGGGAGGTAAGATCAGGATGACCCAAGTCTTTGACACTTCAGGGGCTGCTTTCAAAGTTTATATATTCTAAATCCAACTTTATTTTTCAGGTGAAATAGTGATACACCTGTGCTTTCTTTCCAATTTAGAGCTGACTTGACCATGAGGAGCCTTGCATGGACATGTAGAGTGAGAGGTCTTTACACTTCAACACCTACACTCACTTTGTGTCAATAACAAACATAAGAAAACTAGTCTAATAAGAAGCATCTGTCTGCTATCACAGAGATTAATCATTTGACAAACTTCTTAAAGGTTAAAAAGAATTTTGGGGGCTTCCCTAGTGGCGCAGTGATTGAGAGTCCTCCTGCCGATGCAGGGGACACGGGTTCGTGCCCCGGTCCGCGAAGATCCCACGTGCCGCGGAGCGGCTGGGCCCGTGAGCCATGGCCGCTGAGCCTGCGCGTCCGGAGCCTGTGCTCTGCCAACAGGAGAGGCCACAACAGTGAGAGGCCTGCGTACCGCAAAAAAAAAAAAAGCTTTCTTTTTTTAAAATTTCCAGTGCTGTAGAGTTTGCTGGGAAAGCAATTTCTGGACTGAATGGGTCACTGAACTAGATCAGAGGTTTCATTCATTCAACTATGCTGTAACAAATTTAACAGATTGTAGAAAATGTTCTAGATCCTGTGCTAAACGCTGGAATATTCAGAGGCTAATAAGACACACACCCTGTCTTCCAGAATTTAGTCTTGGGCAGTTTCTCAAACCTTTTTTCATTATTGTTCCCCTAATGAGCCTAATTATGTAGACATTTGCTCTAATCGCTCTTCCCCCCCTTCCCCTCCCCAAGAAATGTTAATGCCAGAGATAACACTATATATCTGTTTATACCTTGTGGCCCTTTGGAAGGCTGCAAATTATATAGTATCTAAGATTTTTCACCCCCCCAAGAACCAATTTCACCCCGTTAAGGGCAACATAGCCCCATTCAGAATTCATGATCTAGGACAGATGTTCATATACCCGCATAAGATATATATGTGGAAGGGTACATGTATATACACACACACACACACACACACACACACACACACACATTTTTAAATCAAACTCTTAAAGGACCCCATGATTTTAAAAAATGCACATGGGGGACTTCCCTGGTAGTGCAGTGGTTGAGAATCCACCTGCCAATGTACGGGACACGGGTTCGAGCCCTGGTCTGGGAAGATCCCACATGCCGAGGAGCAACTAAGCCCGCGAGCCACAACTGCTGAGCCCGCCTGACACAACTACTGAAGCTCGCACGCCTAGAGCCCGTGCTCCGCAACAAGAGAAGCCACCACAATGAGAAGTTAACAAAGAGTAGCCCCCGCTCACCGCAACTAGAGAAAGCACGCATGCAGCAATGAAGACCCAACGCGGCCAAAAATTAATTAATTAATTTTTTTAAAATGCATATGGGATCTAAAACAGGGGTCAGAAAACTTGTTCTGTAAAGGACCAGATAGTAAATATGTATTTTAGCTTTTGTGGGCTACATACTGTCTCTGTGGTATATTTTTCTTTATTTTGTTCTTGTTTGTTTTGTTTTTACAACCCTTTAGAAACATAAAAACCTTTCTTAGTTCAAGGACCCTACCAAAACAGGCTACTGGCCAAATTTGGCCTGTGGCTGAAGTTTGCTGACTCCTGATCTAGAGGGATAACAGCTAACATTTTCTGAGATCCTACCATTTATAAAAAAATGTAACTGTTTGTAGTATGGTGGTTGCCAGGGGCTAGGAGAGGGAAATGCAGAATTATTGTTTAATGGGTATACAGTTTCAGTTCTGCAAGATGAAAAGAGTTCTGAAGATGGATGGTGGTGATGGTCACATGATAATATGAATGAATGTATTTAATACCACTGAACTGTACACTTAAAAATGGTTACAAAAGTAAATTTTATATTGTGTATACTTTACAATAAAAAAATGTGATTTTTATAAAAGTTAACTGCTTAACTTTCATTTAATACTCACCCCAAAATCATATAAAGTAGATATCTTCATTTTATAGCTAAAGAATGTGAGGCTAAAAGAGCTCTGACCACTTGCCCAAGTTAGTAAGCTGGCAAGTGGAAGGCTGAGGTCTAAAGCCTACTCTGTCAGTTTAAAAGACTGAGCTCTTAGTCATTCGCACCATCAAGTACTCCTTTTATTTATTTTCTCCAACAAATGCTGTATTTCAAAAGATTTTATCTGCTGAACAAACATCATTTACTAATAATTTGTTTTGCTTCCTAAACAGTTATCCCAAAACACATATCTGACAATCAGAGCTTCAGATCCATTCATGCGTCAGTCCATTCTTAAAAGACAAGCTCTAAACTGGTATGATTTTATCCAAAACTCAAAGAAATTTGGCATCCTAGTTAGCCCGTCAAGATTTTCCCTTAGATTGTAAATGTAAGGTCCATGAGGGGACTTTCCTTCTCTCTGTTTCACCCCACCATCCTCAGTTCCTAAAACAGGGCCCATATTTAGAAATTTGAAGAAATGCTCACCCTTCTTTACCTCTGAGTCCTTTGTGTTTAGGAGACCCCATGATATATGTGAAACAACTGAAGGCAGATGGGATCAAGGACCTCTTTCACTGCTCAAGTTTTATGATTTTATGCCTCAACATACATATTCTAGTGGTATTCAGTCAGTCAACCATAATTCTCAAGAACACACTACAGCACAGGGTGCTAGCCTGTGTTCTTGTGAAAACGCAGAATAAAATGAAAGAGGAACCTAAAGTTCAGTTGGGCATAAAGTCCAGAACTGGATAAAAAGAACAGAAGAAAGACTTTAAAACATGTTCCATGAATTAGGGAAAGAATCTTAACCAGTTGTTGGAACAGGATCCCATATGGCTTAAAAAAGCAAAAAATTGCTGTGGCTGTCTGTTTATAACAATTCTTTCAAGGCAATGTCTGTGTGACCTCCCTGGACAAGTGACACAAGCCTACCTCATCCCCTTGGCTGTATGAACTGTCCTGGGCATGTGACCTAGGCCAGGCCAATCAGAATTCTTCCCTGGGGGAAAGGGATCCTGTTTCCTCCCAGATCCATGGTACTACCTTCCATGTAGAGGCAGCCCACCTGCAGTAAGAGAAAAATGAAGCCAGCACTAAAAGAGACAAAAGGTGGAGAGAAAGCATGGAGGAGCCAGAGATACACAGCTGTGCTCAAGTCCCTGGTTCTCAACGTCCTTAAAATCCACTTCATCCAGCTTATCCTGCAGTGTGGTTAAGTAGGCAAAACAGTAGCCCCCTTTTGCTTAAGCTGGATGAAGTGAGTTTCTGTTACCTGCAACCAGGAATCTTAATGCATGGGCCGAGGAGTCTGCCTGACCTGGAAGGATAAAGTGCGTCATCCCAGAGAAAGTAGGCTAAAGGTAACCAGCTCTGCAACTCACCCTGGACTGTTCCTCATCCTTCCTCCACCTCGAGTTTTCATCTTAGAAACTAGGTTAAACCTCTTTGCTACCAGGTGTGCTCAAATCTTTTAAACAGGCAGATCTGACATAATGTACTGTTTAAGCATTTTTGTTTTTAGACAGAAATGAATAACCCCAAAATCCTTAAATAGAATTATTTTTATCTTGAAAGCCCCTTTACAGAGCATCCAGAAACAAGTGTGAAGAAAGGCTTCGGGCTATACATAATAAAGAGCTTTAAGGGAACTGTTAAGAACGTAATCCCTTCAAATAGCTCATGTAAATTATATAATCTATGGAAAGAAATCTTGCATCACAAAGAGAATATCAAGAAAAATTTTCATTTTCTTCCAACCCAGCCACCAGCCCAATCACCCTTTATTTTGCTGATTTTGTTGTATTGTCATTTTCTTACCTTTCCTTTTCATGATTTTGTTTTTTTTTTTTTTTTTCCCATATGAAACTATTCACCAGTAAATACTCTCAGATTTACCTAAGACTGGGGAGCTATGAATAGAAACAATATGCAACTAAATTAGTCCTGGGCACGAGGAAAAGTGTGTCTGAATAGAAAACTCAGAAATTAATAGTTTATTAGCATAATATTTGGGAAAGGTTTTTTTAATATCTCAGATTACTATTTTAAGACTTCATTTTAAAAGAAGGTAAATAAGAATTACTCTCTAATCAAAGACTGTGTAAAAGCAAACTGCCCACATCTTGTTTTTCATTAGTTTATTTTTAAGGACACTTGAATAACTGTAAAAGTCACTTTTTCATCACTGATATTCAAGGTAAGAAAAGAGATTTTACATCCAGACACATAGGGTATTTCAAAGTCAGTATATGCATTTCTAAAATAGCAGCAGTTAACAGAAAACCGTCCCACCCCAGACCCAGTGAATGCCCTCCTGACAATGGTCAGATTATAAGCTCCAAGAGAACAGGCCATGGAATTGCACTGGTCCACTGCTATGCTTTAAGTGCCTGGTAGCACCTGGCACATAGTAGGTGATCAACAAATGTTTGGTAAGTAAATAAAGGGATCAATAAATAAATCCGAATTCCAGCAGTAATAAAGAGCTCAACTAAGAAAGTTCTTGAGGGCTTCCCTTGGTGGCACAGTGGTTAAGAATCTGCCTGCCAATGCAGGGGACACAGGTTCGAGCCCTGGCCCAGGAAGATCCCACATGCCGCGGGGCAACTAAGCCCGTGCACCACAACTGCTGAGCCTGCGCTCTAGAGCCCGTGAGCCACAACTACTGAGCCCGCGTGCCTAGAGCCCGTGCTCTGCAACAAGAGAAGCCACCGCAACGGGAAGCCCGTGTACCACAACAGAGAGTAGCCCCAGCTCACTGCAACTAGAGAAAGCCCGCGTGCAGCAATGAAGACCCAACGCAGCCAAAAATAAATAAATTAAAATAAATAAATTTTTTAAAAAAGAGAAAGTTCTTGAGAAACTGACAAGATGAAAATAGAGAAGGTAAAAGTTTCTCTCTTCAACCTAAATTCAACCTAATTCATCAAGTCCTGGGGGGCATGTCCTATGTGCCAGGCACTGGAGTAGCAGCTGCTGACACACAGATAAATATGACTGAGCCAGTGCACATCAGAGTGAGCTGACATCACCTAGAGGCCCAACTTTCATAGGACCTATCAGTCTAGCAGTAGGTTCACCCTTAGTAGGACTGTCAAGGTGGGAAGGGAGAGACTACCATGGGAAACTAATGAGATTTTTAAATGCACTTAATTTACTAGCCATTACAATGTAAGCCACTAAAAGCTTACAGTATCATACAACCTAATCCCTAACATTGTTTCTACAGAAAAATATGTTTTAACAGGGATGCTATAGTTCCAGGAACAAGCCTCCACATTCCTAATTCCTCTTCTCTTCTCCCCCTCGAGCATTGCTCAGGCAGAGGTGCTGGGAAAGAGAAAGAATCAAGGGCAGGTTTGACCATGGGGGTTCTTCTAGAACGGGAAAATATGAGAAGGAAAGATAGGGGAGGGTGTGATATTCCTATATACATATATTGATATATGATATGGATCATTCACGTGCCTGGAGATGGGAGTGGCTGCACCTTTAATTTTGAACCTCATCACACCCAGGTGTACTTTCTCACACTGAATTCCACCTACTAAAGTCATTACTATTATTGCCCTCTGTTTGAACGCATGATCACATAGACAAATCACTCATCAAATTATAACAAATCCTGATAAATAGCAATCCTCACTTTATTGCTTTCAGATACCATCAAACTATGACACCCCCCCAAAACACCAGATATACAGGATATCTAGCTAATTTTGCAATTGAGTATCTGCTTTTCTCCCCAATACCAAAAGTAAAAGAAGATTGCATTGTATTCATTTAGCATAGATGTTACCAAAGTTATAAACAATGATTCTCTAAAAACTGCAAGCTCTTTCATCTATCCATCCATTCACCCATGGAACACCAATTACGTGTCATTTACCATATCAGCCTTAGGAAAAAATATGGGGCCAGGGCAGAAGGGAGGGACACACAAAGGCAACACACCCTCAACTACTAATATCAAGTAGTATTCTTTCTATTTCTTATATTGACTTGTAAAGTCTAACTGAATGACTAGTGAGTGGAATGGGAAGGGGAAGCTTAAGTCCAAGTCATATCCCATAACAAATTAGAGTAGAAGTTAAAAATAGATTAAGAGCCACAATTATTTAAAAACACACAGGTGCAAACAAAATGTGAAGAGTATCTGGTCACACCGTAGGCATTCCTGAAAAACCATAAATCAGCCTATGAAGAACTAGGCTAGCATTAGACTCTCACAATAGTTTCTGAACCACCTGAGACCCTCTCATAAGCAGCCCACCACTCTTCCTCCTCTACCCAAGCGAGAATACTCTACTGTCCTAACACATAAAGCCACTGAGGAATTGTTCTATTCTGTTATGGTTATCACAAACATGGCTCAACAGTCACAAAATTGTTCAGATCTCAGCATTATAGCAAGGAAAATTACAAAAAGGGCCAGCTAGTGATTCTACTACTGCCTTCTTGAATTGGAGATAATCTTTCAGTTCTAAATTATTGAATAGCACGGTTATATGCCCTCCTGTATTAAGAAGCGTGGTACAGCAGAAAGACTACAGGCTTTGCAGTCAGACAGATGTAAGTTCAGATCTAAAGTTTCTTGCTGATGGCCTTGGGAGAGTGGCAATCTTCCCGAAGCCCAGTCTCCTCTTCTGAGGAATGAAGTTGCCACCACTTGCCCCACAGCTCTGTGAAAAGATGGACAATAATCCACATAAGCAACTAGCCCAGTCAATGGCTTCTATTTTTTATGCTAGGCTGTCTATACCTCCTCTCACCTAACACACCCACAAGCTGTGCACGCATGGCACTCAGACTGTGTTAAAGGTAAGTTTCAGCCTGTCAATCAATCTCTGTGTGCTTAGTAAAAGCAAAGCTCCAGTCTATGGGAAACCTAAGGAGAAGGATTAACTTGGTACCAAACTATGTGCTCCAAAGCCTAAAAGAAACAACTCAGCCTCTAGCAACTACCACTCTACTTTGTATATCTATCAATCTGACTGCTTACTCTAGGTGCCTCACATAAGTGGAATCCTATAGTATTTGTCCTTTTGTGACTGGCTTATTTCACTCATATAACGTCTTTAAGGTTCATCCATGTTGTAGCACGTTTCAGAATCTCCTTCCTTCTTAAGGCGAAATAATATTTCATTGTATGGATATACCACATTTTGTTCATCCATTCATATGTTGATGAACACTCAGGCTAGAGAGAACCTTTCCCATGGATTACTGAAAATAAAGACAAATTGGGAGGAACAGCCCCCATCTTTGAGGCAGTGATAAAGAAATAAGATTTCTGATGCCACAAGGGCTCAGTCAAAAGCACTGAGAGAAACAGCCCCAAACTCTGGGCTGGTGTCAAAGCAGGTACAGGACCCCAAGATATAGCTCTGGAATCTGACAACTCTGTGGAGTTCTGGTCCTGCCTAGAGAGCAGGGAGGCAAGATGGACTGATAAAATGCTTATTGTATTTTCAAACATGCCTGAGACAAGCGTTGGCCAAAACAAGTTCTAGAGAACTGGTCTGCCCTCATATCACAGGTGTGCCAGGCTCCTTATCTTCACAGGCAGTTGTTCCTAAACAAGTATTTCTTTGCTAAGGACCTGACCACTCACAGAATTCCAGAGCAGGCAGGAAGGCTGGAGATGGACCAGCCTACAGCCTCACTTCACTGATGAGAAAACTAATGGCCAGATGGGTAGGTCACAGAGCTGGATAACGACAGACAGAGAATTAGACAGAGCCCAGGTCAGCATCCCTTCCACCAGACTCATCTCATTCAGGTATCAGTGAACAGCCAGAGCTCCCTTCCTATCAGTGTTTTTTGTTTTTGTTTTTGTTTTTTTTAAAAAAAAAGCTTTTCAAAGGCTTGACTTTATTTGGAAGTCACCTCCTTTTTTACCCAACACATTTTTTTATTGTGATAAAATATACATAATATAAAATTTACCATTTTAACCATTCTTAAGTATACAGTTCAGTAATATAAAGTACAGTCACACTGTTGTACATCCATCACCACCATCCATCTCCAGAACTTTTCATTTTCCCAAACTGAAACTCTATACCTATTAAACAATAATTCCTTAGGCTTTGGCAACTACCATTCTACTTTCTGTCTCTATGAATCTGACTACTCTAGGTGCCTCATATAAGTGAAATCATACAATATTTGTCCTTTTGTGACTGGCTTGTTTCACTTTGTATGTCTTCCAGGTTCCTCCACTTCACAATATGTGTCAGAATTTCCTTCCTTTGTAAGGCTGAATAATATTCCACTGTATAGATATACACTGTGCATATAGATGCACTTTTTATCTATTCATCTGTCAATGGACACCTGAGTTGCTTCCAGCTTTTGATATTTGTGAATAATGCTGCTATGAGTGTCAGTGTACAAATATCTGTTCGAGTCCCTGATTTCAATTATTTGAGGTATATACCCAGTAGTGAAATGCTGGATCATACCGTACATCAGTGCTATTTTGAAATGTGTCTCAAAGGAGACCAAGAAATTAAATCATCTTGGTTGGTGGATTTAAGAAAATGAAAAATTACTGAATGTTTTGTTCCTGAACTTAGCTTTACTTAAAAAACAAATTTTATGAGAAAACTTTTAGAGGTTATGTGAGGTAGAAGAAAAAGCACAGTAATGATAGTGAGGAGAATGAATGTCCAATGTAACATTTTTGACCTCTCTGAGTGTGAATTTCCACAGAGAGGAGAGAGTAGTCTAGATAATCCCTAAGGTCTATGGATTCTGTGGGTTCTATGAATCCATGGAAAAACTTACTTAGAGGATTACTATGTTCCTTAATCATTTTCTATTTTCCTTCAGTTCACTTTGAATTCCTAAGCATATTAGAGCTCAAAGAACTGTTTCTAGTTAAAGAACTTAGTGTATTCTTGAGACAAGAGTTCCAGGGGCAGTAAGAAGAAGAATCCTGAGCTAGTAAAAAAAATCGTGACTAATTTAATATAATTGGCAATGATTTTCTCTAGTAGTACATTTATTTGATAATTGCCTTAGAATTCCTAGAATATAGTACCTGTATAACCTGCGTCACTGTGGCTTAATTTGAGTCACTGTGAACGTGTGGTTATTTTATAGTAGTTGATATAAAACTATCAACGCACACGGAGTTCAGTATCAACAGGGCATACCTGCCAAGAAAAGTTTGCTACAATAGTTTGGTCCAAACAACACTTCAGTTACTGAGCAACCTACCGTTACCAAGATCCCTAACTGACAATGCATTCTGAGTCAAAATGCACACCTGGCTACAGGTAGGACACCAACAACACACTTCAAACCCCATCTATTCGTGGGCCTTTCCTAACAACCCAGACTGCGAACATTACTTTCTTTCCCCAGGAAGGATTTGCAGGGTGAGAAACATACTTCCCCATCACTTCCCCCAGCTTCCCAGAACTATCTGCTTGGGTATTCACCATGAAGCAGGCTTTCTACTCCAGGGGCAAGAAGACAAAATACAGATAGGACTCCTCATGTCTGTTTCACCAATCAATATTTCAGCTACTTAAAATAACTTTCATGGAAAGCTTCTTATGCTGGATATAATTATCTATATTAATCTATTCAGTCCTTCCAATCCTGTGTTAGGTGTGTTCATGCTCACACTGCAGGAAAGGAGATGGAAGCTCAGAGAAGTAGCCACAGGGGCAGTAAGGAGCCAGCCAGGTTGGACTGGGTCTTCTGGCACCAAATTTATTACTTTTTTCCACCAACCGTTTGCCCAGATTCTCACAAGCCTGTGCCAACCGGCCAACCCAAAGAGAACATCTGAAGTGCCTCTCTTAAAAAGCAGGCCCTAATGATTTAACAATTAATCTGCAGCTTTTAAGTCAAATGTGAAGTGTGCTGATCACATCACTTATTCTCTTTCTGTATTTCTGCTAACAGGCAGAACTCTGAGGGAACTAAGGTCAAGAGGAGAAATCCTGGATCAGTCCCTTCATGAAAAAATGCTTTTCAGGGATAGAAACACCCACATTCTCACCACCTCCACCAGCAGCACACACTGCTGACTCCAGGTAAGGCTGCTGAGGGAAAAGGCATCCATCAAGGCTTCCTTGGACATTTTTAGAGGCAGGTTATCTAAATCTTTCCTCTCCAAACTCTAAGTGTGCATACAAATAGTGTTAATATTTATTACATAACAGATCCAGGAAACTGTTTCTTATGACCACATGCAATTTTTCTACAGCACCAAGACCTCTGGGGGTGATGCTAGCTTGCGTACTACATTTATGCTGATTTTACTGGACTTGGAGCATAATTTTATTATTTTAAATGACCACAGAGGTTTATAATTATTGTATCATTGATTTTATGACACGTTATTGGTCCCACCTATGATTTATTTATGCCAGGGCTTTGATCAGGAAGTTAACACCCAGATATGACATTGTTCCTATGGGAAAACACCACTGGCTTTAGAACACCTGCTTTTATGAGAGAGTTTTTATTAATGCCATGCCATGAAAAGTGAGGACTGCCTACTCAATAAAATCCTGATTAAGCAAAATATAACTGTAAGTTTTCCTTTGTCCAACTTTTAGGAGAAAGAAGCATTACTTTGGTTTTAGTTTTTAAAGCAAGCTGCAGAGGCTAATACGGAGTAAACTCCAAATTTCTGTCCTACCCCCTATATCAATGGTTCTCAATTCTGGCTACACATCAGTATCACATGGGGGCACTTAAAAAATAACCATGCTAGGGCTTCCCTGGTGGCGCAGTGGTTGAGAGTCCACCTGCCGATGCAGGGGACACGGGTTCGTGCCCCGGTCCAGGAGGATCCCACATGCCACGGAGCGGCTGGGCCCGTGAGCCATGGCCGCTGGGCCCGCGCGTCCAGAGCCTGTGCTCCGCAAAGGGAGAGGCCACAACAGTGAGAAGCCCGCGTACCGCAATTAAAACAACAACAACAACAAAAATAACAATGCTAGCCCTCACACCAGACCAACTGAATCAGAATTTCTGGGGGTGCTCTTGCACTGTTGGTGGGAATGTAAATTGGTACAGCCACTATGGAGAATAGTACGGAGGTTCCTTAAAAAACTAAAAATAGAACTACCATACGACCCAGCAATCCCACTACTGGGCATATACCCTGAGAAAACCATATTTCAAAAAGAGTCATGTACCACAATGTTCACTGCAGCTCTATTTACAACAGCCAGGGCATGGAAGCAACCTAAGTGTCCATTGACAGATGAATGGATAAAGAAGATGTGGCACATATATACAATGGAATATTACTCAGCCATAAAAAGAAATGAAATTGAGTTATTTGTAGTGAGGTGGATGGACCTACAGTCTGTCATACAGAGTGAGGTAAGTCAGAAAGAGAAAAACAAATACCGTATGCTAACACATATATATGAAATCTTAAAAAAAAAAATTGTTCTGAAGAACCTAGGGGCAGGACAGGCATAAAGACACAGATGTACAGAATGGACTTGAGGACACGGGGGGGGGGAAGGGTAAGCTGGGATGAAGTGAGAGAGTGGCATGGACATATATACACTACCAAATGTAAAACAGATAGCTAGTGGGAAGCAGCCACATAGCACAGGGAGATCAGCTCGGTGCTTTGTGAACACCTAGAGGGGTGGGATAGGGAGGGTGGGAGGGAGGGAGACACAAGAGGGAGGAGATATGGGGATATATGCATATGTATAGCTGATTCACTTTGTTATAAAGCAGAAACTAACACACCATTGTAAAGCAATTATACTCCAATAAAGATGTAGGTAGGTAGGTAGGTAGGTAGGTAGGTAGGAAGGAAGGAAGGAAGGAAGGAAGGAAGGAAGGAAGGAAGGAAGGAAGGAAGAAGGAAAGAATTAATTTATGGGGGTGGGCTCAGGGTACTGAATTTTTAAAACGTTATGTGTATCCAGGGTTCAGAACAGTTACCCTATACCAGTTGCTCTCAAACTTGAAAGGGCACCAGAATCACCTAACAGCCTTACTAAAACACAGATTGTTGGGCCCCACCTGGGAATTTCTGATTCACTAGGTCTGGGGTGGGATGGAAAATGTGCATTTCTAACAAGTCCCCACACGATGGTCCAAGGGCCACACTAAGAATCACTGCCCTATACTTTCTCTAGTTGAACAATATTAATAGTTATTCTAAATTAATTTTATTATAAAGATATCAGACCACTCCTTAGTAAGGAATGGTCTAAAACTTTAAAAGATTTTCAACAGTGCAAGCTAAAGAAAAAGATTTTCTGCTTAACCATCAAATAAAACAGGTAACTGGGACTTCCCTGGCGGTCCAGTGGTTAACACTCCGCACTGCCAATGCAGGGGGCGCAGGTCTGATCCCTGGTCGGGGAACTAAGATCCTACATGCCACGTGGCACGGCCAAACCCCCCCATACACCTAAAAAAAAAACAAAAAAAAACAGGTAACTGAGGTTATCAGAATGCACTGTTCCCTAAGAATTTCAGTTACTGAAGTTAAACCAGGATAAAATCAGACCCAATTCCATTCAACCATGAGTAAGCACCTCCCATGTGGTGATTGGGCACACACCATGAGTAAATCATTCCTTCCTTCCTAGAGCAGTGAACAGACTATCCCACAGGACTGCTGTGCACACAGCTACACAGTCACACAGTAACAGCTGAGGTGATAGTGAGACCCTGACAGGGAGCGTTACAGAAGGACTTGGGGAAGCTTTACCCAGGTGGGGTCCTTTTAGCTGGATCTTCAAGAGGACCACCCAGCTGCCAGTTTTCCACTGCCCACAACGCATTTTACATTACCTGGGCAGTGAACTCCCTGCCCCACGAGGAAGCATCTGGACTTTGTCCCCAGGCATTATAGGAGTGATCAGGAACTGCAGGCTACTTTTACTTCCAATCTGAAGGCAAGTTCTGTGGTTTATCTACCATTGTACTTTTTTACAATTAGCCCAGCACCTCACACATAGGCGTTGCTGAATACCTGGGAGTAAGTGATGAAAAAATGTAATCTGGAAAGTAAACCTAATGCCCCCCCCAGGGGTGCATACAGGTCAGAGGGGAGGTCAGGTTCAGACCACCAGTCTTTTGCCCTCTAATTAGCACCCTCATTCCAGACTTAACACACCACAGGCATTTAAGAAGTGTTCCTGACTAACCAAAAATATGGTAGCACATTAAGCTGGTATTAGCATGGTTGTTTCTGTAGATTTGCAAAGAATAAGAGGAGAAGACTCCTCAGAGCCCAGCTCATTAATGCAGGGACTGAGGGCTGGCTTCTTCTGTATCCTATGTTCTATGCCCTGCACTCTGGCTAAACACATAGTTTATTTAGTTCAAGTGAAGCTCTTCCAAGATGAAAAAACTTGTTGAATTCCTAGTGAGTCTCAGAAACATTTTTTAAATTATTCAGACATTATTTGATGTTCAGCAGTTGATTCAGCTGAAGTAATTGAGAGCTGACAGGCAGTTAATTTCAAAACCCTAATGCAACATCACCAACGAGGCACAGAATCCCTCCTATACACCCACCAACTACACAGGCACTATCAATGACGTGTAGGTCACTAAAGACCCCGATGCAGAAAATCTCCAGAAATAAAAGCTTTTCTCAAGATAAAAACACCCACAAACACCGTTTTGTTGTTACAAGAACTGAAATAAATGTAGAAGTTAAATGCTGAAAGTACCCTTTGGAGTGCCAACGTAGTAGGGGTTAGCAGACCTAGGCTCTGTCTCTCCCACTAGAACACAGCTCCCAGGCAGCCTCTTCTCCTTAACAGCCAGATATTGGAGGTTATCATTCTATTTCTGACAAATGCAGTTTGCTAGGCTCAATATGAGAAGTTATATATATATATATATATATATATATTTTTTTTTTTTAACTAAAATGTATTTATATTCTACCTTTAAGGGGTAGTACAGAGTCAAATGGCAAATGATCAAATGTTAAAATAGCCCCCAGTTAAGTACTATTGGTTGGTGAATATTTCCCAAATAAAAGTACTGAAAAAAAAGAGGTACTTCCATTTTATTAAGCTGTGATTATTCTGATCAAAATTGCCTTCATTTTCTATCAGTTAAGTAATACTGGCTTGCCATGATTTAAACTGAACTCTTTCTTTTGAATGGATGCATTTTTAACCACTTTCTGTTACGCGTAAGTTATGAAGGCTTCATCCTAAATTCTTCCAGAATAGGATGGTAACCATGTATTAACTATCTGCATCTCAAGGGCATTGAAAACCTAAAATGAATCAAGACTACAGCTCACTGAATAGTGAACTACCATTAATTTTAATTGTAATAGGACAGAACTGGAACTTACCTTTTCTTTAAAAAAGAGGGAAGGAGTGCTTATTCAACAAAGAAATCAATATAAACAAAATCATAAGAGGTAAATTTAAACTACTCAAGAGAATAAGCTGTTTAAACACATTTCAGAAGTACTTATATACAACTGATATCATGAATATATAAATCATTTTCTCTATTCAATAAGAAAGTCTAGCAGGACTGTTCTCTAGCAACATTTTGTTAGTTTACTCAGGTTACAATTTTTAATTGAAAGTAATATAATTTTTAAAAATCTGCCTATTCAGACATCCTACAAATTATCATTCATCTTTCCCTTACCTCAACTAGTCTGAATCAATGAGGCCTCAATGTATTTAATTCTAACCATAACCTCAGGTCAAGAATTGAACAGCATCAACCAAATTCAGAAAAACTGATATTGCTTGTGTTTTCAGACAAGAGGATCTGATGCATTTGGTGATGAAAAACACCAACCACACTCATTCTGCATTGTGTGGCTCCAGGCTGTTAGAAACAACCATGAATGTCTGAGGTTCAAATACCACTAGCATTGGTCCATGAGCATTTCTGAAAATCCAGGAAACATGTTATGTTTCCAAAGGCCGTAGAGCTATACTCAAGAGCCTCTCTACACACCCAGGGCCACTCAGAGGAGTGGCGCCCTAACTGGACTCTGTGGATAGCTCCTGTGGTGAGCTGTTCTGTAGACAGGGACACCTGTGTGGCTCTGTGAGGTGGCCTGGGAAAGGGGCTCTGTCAGATCACCAAACAGGAAGTGTTCTTGTCTTCTGCAGATGGTGCTTTTCTTGACTTGAAAAACAAATCAACTGGTGGGGCAAGTTAAGGAGGAAAAGCCGAGATTATCTGAGACCTGAGTAAGTCACCTGAGGGTGTTCAGCCTGCTGATGGCTTCTGATTTTCCCTGTCCCCTCTCCCCCATGCTGGATTACAAGAAGAAAAGCCACTGAGGAAGAATGAGAAAAAATACATTTCTTTGGGTGCATATCCACAGGCAGTCAAAATATTAGGAAAACTAACAATAATAAGAAACAGTATAGAGTTACATATCACAATTGGTCCTCTGAGCTCACAGAATTCCTTGTTCATGCTCACCTTTAACCCCCTAACACTTGAAAGTGATAAAAATCTGAAATAAATCTTAAACTCAGTCTCTCCACTGAGGGTAGTTGGGATGTTCTCCCTGAACTCTCTAAAGAAAAAAAAAATTTTAATACTATAATCATTTTATTGCTTTATGAAGAAAAATGCATCAAGATTCTTAACTATGAAGAGGTCAACAATTCACTCAGAGCATAGAAAAGGGAGCAAGGTAAGCAAAGGATAAAGATAAACTTCGATGGACTAGAATACATAACCTGTGAAGAAATTTTAATATTATATTTACCACCATTGGTTTTTTTAAACAATACAGAAAGCATCTATCTTTTCTAAAGAGCAGACACTCCTAAAGGACTCTAACATTCTATGAGCTTCAGTCTATACAAGTTCAAAAGGAAACAACCAACATTACTTTTTTTATTCCAAATTTATTTTATTAAAAGTTTTGGGGAAAAAAAAAAGTTTTGAGATTTGACACTGTTATTTAAATACAAGTTTTTTTGCTTTTTAAAAATAGAATTAAAATTTTTTTTTATTCAAGTATAGTTGATTTAAAATATTATATTGGTTTCAGTGTACAGCAAAGTGATTCAGTTATATATTTTTTCAGATTATTTTCCATTATAGGTTATTATAAGATATTGAATATTTTTCCCTGTATATAGTAAATCCTTAAAGTTTCATTTCACATTAACTATCATGTTATCAGGACCTTAAAGAGAAAAGATTGACTGGGTAATGGGAAGTATACGCAAGTAAAGTAAGCATATGGAAATAAAGTAAGCACTGGGATTCAATAAAAATTTAAAGACATCACTATTAAAATAGTATATTTTACTGAAGTCAAAGTAATTTAGCACATTCTATAGGCAAAGTTGATAGGTCTACATGAGTTTTGCACAATCCTCACACAGAATGAATCATTCAACACTGACAGGGATATATCTAGCTTTAACAACAATGCAAAAACACTAGCAAATATCTTCAAGAAATAAATGTATAACAAAGGTAGGTACCAAAGATCTGAGGGCCTGATGTTTTGTATTTTTAGTGGGGAAGAGAACTGGCTTGTCTGATATCAAAGTGACCACTGCTTTTTGCCTGAGAAAGATTTACTCAGATTTGGTATAGTAAATAGCATATTTCTTAGAAAACCAATGATTTTAAAGAAGGGTAAATATATTTTCCTCTCGTAGACCACGGCTAACCACAGTGTGGCACAATTTTGGAGAAATCAGACCTCACCCAGTTACAAAAATAGCAAAAAGGATTCTTGCTGCTGGCAGAAAAGTGACATCTTTATCGATACTGCAAGAACAGTGTTTTAAACTTCTCAATTAGGCTTTTTTTTTTTAAATCAGCTCTTTTAGATAAGGCTGAAAGGGGAAAATTAAATTGTGTTTTATAAAATGGAAGTAACTGAAATCATTCTTCAGGGGAAGGAACAGAAAGAGGCAAAAAAGAAAAGAAAAGAAAAACAACTCAGGTTAAATACTGAATATATGACCCTGTCTAAGTACTTTGAACAATCTGGGCCTCAGTTCTCTAATCTATGAAATGAGGATAGTAGTATCTGCCTTCCTCAACTTACAAGGTTCTGTGAAAATTAAATAAGAATTATAAAAGGATTCAGTAAACTGTTGTTACTGCTGTTTTATAAGGAATTCCAGTTTCACTCCAAAAGGAGCTAATTATAAATATTAATACAAGGGGATTATTCTTTTCAGTATAAGTGCCAAATCAACCAAATCTCTCTTTGACTTGCTGACTTTTCCTGATTGACTTAACTCAACCCTAGATGGTCCCCAATGATCCCTACCTCTTGGTATTCCCCTTTTGAGTAGTCCCTTCCCTTCAAGCGTGGACAGAACTAGAGTCTTGTATCTAACAAACAAAATAAGGCAGAAGTGACAACGTGCAACTCAGTGACTAGGCCATAAAAGGCTGTGTGGTGTCACTCTTTCTTGGATTACTCACTCAGGGAAGCCTGCTGTCATGCTGTGCACAGACCCACGGAGAAGCCCACACTGTGGGGAACGGAGACCTCCAGCCCACAGGCAGAGAAAGACGGAGGCCTGCCAACAACCCCAGTAGTGAGCCTCGCAGCAGATCTTCCAGCCCAGTGGAGTCTTTGGATGACTTCAGACCCGGGTGGCAACTTGACTGCAATTTCATGAAAGACGCTGAGCTAGAACAACCCAGCTAAACTGCTACATGTTCCTGACCCTCAGAAAATGTGTGCCATAGTAAGTGTTAGTTGTTTTAAATTGCTAAATTTTGGGGTAATCTGTATGCAGTAACAGATTACTAATACACAGCACTTGACAGCATCTTGCTTTGCAATTAACATTTAATTTAAGATCAGTCTCTTCCTTGCTTATGAATTATCTTATCCACTGGTAAATACTGTCATTTTTGTACTTGTCGGTTTTTTCCATAATAACTTTCGAGGCTATCTGCTTAAACTGATCATGTTTGATTTACTATATAAAAACACACCTTAAGTTTGATTCTTGTATCCACCTATCATCTTGCAATAGAAGGACAGCTGCTTTCATTTTTTTCCAACAGGTTTTTCTTCTGTGATTCTCAGCAGATGTTTAATGCAATTTGGGTTATACAGAAAAAAATATCTACAGGGAAAATTGTATTTTCATGTAATCATACTGAATTTAATAGTACTAAGATGAACCTATCTTTATTTTTTTTTTTTTTTAAGAAGACTGATTTGTAAATCCTATTCTGGTTCCAACAAATCTAAATCTTTGCTTTCTAATACTCGTTTTGCAGCCCTGTGCAACTGCTCTTTTGCAGCTCACCTCATGTTTTAAGGACACTTCATACCTAAAATGTCCGTGAAGGTTTCATTCTACTTAAGCCAAAAGATTAAGTCAAAAGTTTGAAAAAACCACTCACAAAAAAGCAAAATCTTTGAACTGCTATCCCCCCTGCCCTGTTTGAAAAGAAGGAAAAATAGAGAAAAAGAGGGAAAGAAATAAAAGTAAATTATTAATGATATCTTATTATGATTTAAATTTTAATTAATTCATTCAAAAATATTTAATGAGCAGCTATTTCCAGGCATTGAAGATGCAACAGTGGAAATAAAAAATAAGACCCAGACCGCATGGAACTTCAAATTTTTAAAATTCAAAAAACCAGCCCCCAAAATAGAGTTAGCTATTTTTGTGGAACCTATGACCATTTAGATCCATCACAAACGAGGGGAGACATATAAAATCCTGAATTCCCTGATCCTGTATGCTACTTTATTATGCCTTACCATAAATGACTTACTTTTTTTTTTCCTCGAGTGAGGCATTTACTTCTAGTACAAGCTGAAGGTGAATAAATGGAGAGAGAATCAATATTTATAAGTTTTTTCTATGTGTCATGCATGTTAATACATTGTTATATAAACTACACAGTAACATTAATTATTTAGTATTAGAACCCAATTTGACAGGAGAAATTTAGGCTCTAAGATGAAACACTAGTAAGCTACATGGTTGGGGTCTAAATTCAGTTGATTTTGATTCCAAAATCCATGTTCTTTCCACCCCTTGATGAGTTCTGTTCAAAGCCCCAGTAAATCATGGTGTATATTCTATTCTAAAATTCTAAGATCAAGAGCTTCTACAAAATTGCCTTTGAGAAAAAAAATATTCTATTAAAACTATACTTTAATTCTAATAATTACTTCTAACTTAACTTTCAGTCTTATATCAAGTAGCCGCTTTCAGAAGAGCTCCACTTGGATATCTCACATGACATCAAACTCAACATACCCAAAATGTGATTTCCTTCTTAAAAGCTACTCTCTCCCCAAGATTCTCTTTTTACCCTGGCATCACTCTCACCTCACAATTCAATCTACTTACCTATCACCAAGTTGTCCACTCTATTATGCCTTACCATAGATGACTTGCTAACTTAACAGTTCTCCAAGACAAGGGCTTTACATCACCATTATGGTGATCACTAATGGGCTATTTCATTATGTATGTAAATTATAGAACAAAAAGATACATTTAAAAAATGCTAATTCCAACTGTCAGAAAAGTGTTTTGTTTTTCTTGTCTTTTCTTTTCTTTTTTTTATAAAAGGTCCCTTAGGCAATTGGCAGTTCTCATTTAGTTTGGCCTTAATGAGTATTTACCCAGGGCCCAGAAGCAGAATCCATATGGCTTTCAATTTCCTCAACTTAAATACAAAAAAGTGCAACAGTAACCAAAACATTTTTCAAACGTATTTAAAAGCACATTTTTTTCACCACCAAATTTTCCTACCAAGTACACTCTATGCTTTTCAAACTACCTGCCTTATATCAGATGTTGATTTATAGGCAGAACTCAAGTTCTTATTTTTAAAAATGTTTGCTGGACATATGAGAATCGTATTTTCTTAGGAAATGGTTTAAAACATTATCTATAGTTGGCCTAGTGTTTAACTGGAGAAGAATTTAGACTGATATGGAAACATGTTCCTCCAATTATATGAAAATAGAGGTTTATTTTTTTCTCATGAACATGTATTCTGAAATACTATATAAACTTATAAGAGTGTCACATATTCAGCATATGTAAATTCTATATTTACCAAAGGATTTTAGATGGCTAAATACAACAGAAGCAAAATAAGATCTCTACATAAAGATAAAACTATAGGGTACTCTTTAATGGAGAAAATAATTATTCCAGAAAACTAGACGAAGGATGCATTGCTTTGAGACCTAATTTTAGTTTTGAGCTTCCAAACAGCTATCATCATTAGATAAGAGACATACTAGTTTATCCAGTTTATCAAGAGAAGGACTTTCCCCTCTCACTCACAGACAGCCTTAAAGGTAAGAGATACTAAACATAACAGAGTGTTTTTGACAATATTTTGAAGAGGATGCAGACTTTCATGCGGCAGAGACTGCAAACTGGCAACCCGTGAGCCAGATGAAACTGCTCTCTTCTTTGACCCTCACAGTGTCTCCAAAATTTTTTCAATGGTTGAAAACTTTAAATATTTAAAATAAGAACTCTGACTTCTGGTTGGAGCTAACAGCTACCCCTCCTATACTCCATAGAACACCCCCCCTTTGCCACCACTTATGTCATATGCAGGAATCTAAGTGTGGACCCCTGTAAATATATGGTGGTCTATTAGAACAGTCTTACTATAAAATAAAACTTGAGCGCATATTATGAAATCATTAATCTTTGAAGACCAATCTTCAGGAAGTTAGAGTGGTAAAGCATAGGGGCATGGAGGAGAGCTCAAAGGGCAGTGTCCCAGTCTCCCTCTCCCTCTCCCTCTCTCCCTCAGGACTATAAGGACTCCCCCCAAGAGTCTTTGGCCATAAGTTAAGAAATCATCGAAAAAATAATATTTTTGGAAGTAATATCCTGTTTTTGAACAAGAATCATACATGCAGGACTGATACTGAAAAAGTGCACGTTAGAGTAAAATGGCTCATGTCCCTTCTGATTTGTTGGGCATCCACTCTACCCAGGTGAAAATATTTTGAAGATCACCTCTGTGTTCATGGAACCCCAATACACACACCAGATAAAAGTAGGGCTGCTCTGCTTGAAGAAGGGGTAGGAAGGCCATCCTGCTTGCACCTCCTAAAGCAAAAACTTGTTCTTGACGAATGAGAGGGTCCCATGTCACCAGACCCATCACTGTACAAAGTCAGTTGACTCTAATGGCTCTGCCAAGAGCTAGAGTACAATTATTGCCCAAGGAGCTCCCTGGAAAGTTCCTGAAGGGCAAACAATCTGTGCTGTTGATTGTAGAAAAATCCATAGATTTAATAGTCTGGCATGCAGTTGGCAAAGCAAACAGTTGTTACTAAAGCGAAAGTGACAGAAGATGGAAGGCCATTCCACAGGATTCACAAGTAAGGGAGGCAGGGTCTAAACTTTCCTCAGGAAAGAGCTTTGCATCTGCTAGAATACCTGATCAACGAAGGGATGGACTCAAGGCCCAGAATTACACACTATAGGACAGATACTTCCAAACTGTTTATTCAAAGCAGTAAGCACCTCTGCTAATCCAAATTCTAGACCAAACTCCAATATATAAAACAACAACGAATGCAGCTGTCTTCCAATTGAAAGGTTGGTAAGAAGACAGGACCCCCAGGTACATATGTCCACTCCCTCTTCCCATAAATTTGGCATCTCCTCAGAATCCTAAGGCTCCGTGGAACACTCTGTTAAAAGCACTGCTGTGGGGAATAAAACATGTGACTCTAGCCTGGAAATTTTTAAGGCAGGTATTAACACCTTGACCATGATTGTTATAGGTGAACTAAAGCCACAAATCATTTTCAATATCAGAATTATTGTTTTGAAATCACTATTGAAATAGACACATATGGCAAACCATTAATACAAAAATCAATGAACCAGAGAGCTAACTCTTCCCTGGCAAACCTCTTAAGATGTATAAAGAATTACATCAGAACCAGCCACCTGTTCTCAATTCTTTTATAACCCATACAACAAAATTCCTTTTTAACTTACCTACTTCATAAACCTAAATCCCTGTCTTTATTTCAAATAATGGAGCCAGCAGTGCCTTTGTCATTGCAAATCTTTAGTGAAGAATAAAATAAAATCTAAATTTTAAAAAAATATTAAGCAACTAAAAACTTTAAAGAATATTAACCAACCAGCAGTTTGTTTTTTATTCCTTAGAAAGGAGATTAAATCCTATATTTTAAAAAATCTGAGCTTAAAACCTAGTTTCTTAGGCTTCCCTGGTGGCGCAGCAGTTAAGAATCCGCCTGCTAATGCAGGGGACACGGGTTCAAGCCCTGGTCCGGGAAGATCCCACATGCCGCGGAGCAACTAAGCCCGTGCGCCTCAACTACTGAAGTCTGCGCACCTAGAGCCCGTGCTCTGCAACAAGAGAAGCCACCGCAGTGAGAGGCCGATGCACCACAGTGAAGGGTAGCCCCCGCTCACCACAACTAGAAAAAGCCCGTGCGCAGCAAGGAAGACCCAATGCAACCAAAAATAAATAAATAAAATTTATTAAAAAAAACACAAAACCTAGTTTCTAAAGATCCTTGATTTCATCATCTTTAGCAGCGACACAACTCGGGGAGTTTTAGAGAGCTTAGTTTACAAATTCAGTGTCCATGATTTGAAGACATCACTATCAGTCTGAAGAGAAGGGAAAAAAAGAGTACAGCTGGATCCAGGAGAAAAGCCAGGTTATTTACGCACCCACAAATTTTTTTCTGTTCTTCAATGGTTGTTGTTAGTAGATATTTTTCCTTTACAAAGAATAAACACAAATCCACTTCAGGGGGGAAAAATAGTAGCCTAAACTTTCAGCACTGGGAAATTCCATCCCAAGTTTTCAACTACTCACAAAAGCTTATGAGGGTTGACCCCCAGGACCGTGGAGACCATGGAGGAGCGTGTCTGTGGCACATTCCGAGGAAGCGTGAGCCACAGAGCCCATACATTCCAGCACACTGAGCAAGCACACACATGCCTCCCCACTTCCCCAGACTCCGCCAGCGAGGGGGCACCAGGCTGGAGGCAGGCCTCACACACCAGGCACCTTCCAGTCCTGCCCAGCCATCCCTGCGGAAGTACAAAGGGGAAGGAGAATAAGAGAGAGGAACTGGCCAGTGCAGGGCCTCAAAGAAAGAAATATAAGATCGTTTGTGGGGTAGGCCAACCACATACTCTAAGGGTTTTTAAAAGTCAAAGAACAACTTGTGTGAGCCTCCTGGTCCTGCTACCACCAATGGAATCACTTACTGTCTCCCACCCACCACCAGTGAGTACCAGTCTTTCTAACACGCTCTGGAATTACAGACCGTACAAGCTGCACAACCAAGTTCAGTCACCTATGCTTCTACAGCTACCGGTATCCTTTCTCCCTTCCTCCATCCCTCTTTCTCTCCTTCCTCCCTTTCCTCCTTTCTTCCTCCTTCCTTGCTTCCCTCCTCCCTCTGTTCTTAATAATTGAAGAGGTTAAACTCCAGTTTTTCAGCGTTAAACTCTTTCATCATCTATCTCCAACTCTCTCATATAATGATGCACAAACACTTTTACTCCAAAACCTTATCTACACAATGAAGAGACAAAACATCCATTTTTCAAATATGCATTGTTAAAATCACAAAGATCAAGAGGGACTAAAGTAAAAGGTCTCCACGTAACAAAAACTATACAGCCTGTCCTCACGTAAGCTTTTTCGAAATAGCCTCTATTTCATGAGTTGGTTTGAGGTTAACCTGTCCACAGAACCACCATTCAATGAAATAGATTTTTGCTTTACTTTCAAAGAGAAAGAGTAAAAAAGAATATATAAATGTGGTAATAAAAATCTTTTCTGATAATACTCTTGACTGAGAAAAGCCATTATTTTTCATCTTATAATAAAATTTTTTCATAAAATTACATTCTTATCAAAAAAGCACCACCTCTATATCTACGAAGCAAAATGCTTGTATATCTCATTCCATTGGTAGTATAATTGTATCTCAAGTCCTATTTACTAAAAAAAAACAAAAAAAGTTATGAATGCATAATATGCTTAAGTAGTGTATCAAAAAGAATATACAAATCTTTCTACTCCCTGTGCTTTCAGAATCTTTCATTGTCAAAAAGGTTTAAGGGCTTCCCTGGTGGCACAGTGGTTAAGAATCCGCCTGCCAGTGCAGCGGACATGGGTTCGAGCCCTGGTCCAGGAAGATCCCACATGCCACAGAGCAACTAAGCCCGTGTGCCACAACTACTGAGCCTGTTCTCTAGAGCCTTCGAGCCACAGCTACTGAAGCCCACGTGCCTAGAGCCCGTGCTCCACAACAAGAGAAGCCACCACAATGAGAAGCCCGCGCACAGCAACGAAGACCCAATGCAGCCATTAATTAATTAAAAGGTTTACAATTTTCTAATGTTAATAAGATGAACCACTCTATAGAAGATAATTTGCAAGAATCCCGTATTTCCGTCTCCAAATCATAGACACTTTTTAAAATATACAGATAAAAATGAAAGCATGCCACACTTTGTGCAACACTCTAGGTCCTACACAAAAAAGTCTGAGGTGTTTTTTTCCAGGATTTAAAAAAAGTATCTGGGCCAAAGGCAAAAATACAGACCCTCCCTACCCACCCCCACCCCACTGCATACATATGTTTTTTACACTTAACTTTCAACCACAATGATTTTTTAAAAATCTTTTTATCTTTAAGTAATTACTAATGCCTCTACTATAGGTCTACTTCAAGAAAGTTTCTTCAAATTATGACTAACACTTTCAGTTGTTTTTCAATTACACTAAATTAAAAATATACTAACTTCAGTTAGTCAATCCTTTATCTTCCTCAGCATATCTGTTGTATACATGTAAACTTTAGCTCTAATTCTGAGTTAGGAAAAACATACAAAGTTTCTCTATTACCTATGTACACATTATCACAACTTCCTACTTTATTGCTAGGGTGCTGTTACTGTATACAAATTAGATGGTAAGCAAGGGTAAGACAGCCACTGCATCTTTGAAGCAGGTTTGGTCAGTAGAAGGAGTTGCTTTGGAGTCCAAAGCTTTACAGCCCTATCTGTGAAAGGGATGAAATTCAGATCTCTCTCGGCTGTATACAAAAAAATATGGAGAAGGCCTAGTCCAATGCCTAGCACATTAACTACTCAGCAAGTATTAGTTACCTTTCTTCCTTTTCCCCATCTTCTGAGTCAGAATTCCACAGAACATGCAATACCCTACTCTGGGCTCTACTAAGTTAAAGAAATGAAATGCCTAGGGAGTTGGAAATAATCTTTCACTTACCTTTTTCTTGATAATTCCTTCCTCCCTTCCACCACCACCATAAATATGATACTACACAAAAGTTAAAGGAAATGAGGATAAATGCAGACAAAGTTCACAATTAAGGGGAAATGGACTGTTCTTCACATGCTTAGTTATTTAGTATATGCTTTTGAGTGACTATATCATTAATGAGGAACTCAGAGAACTTTAGGGATGCTATCCTATTAACATTCATTTCACTCCCACAGGAGAGGCCAAAGGCCATATTCTGTACAGAAAGTGAATCAGAGAGAGACACCAAATCTCAGGAAAGACTTGGCAGCTACCAGCAAAACACTTAAAACGAAACAGTCCTGCCCTCTGACAATGGATTGGCTGAAACCTGGGACGAACCCACCCAAGTGATTCCTTGAGCTTGACTTTCCTTTACCATGTGGCACACGGTCTTGACCAGGGCTACCTGTGTAATCTGTGTGGCTCAGCTGTTGAAACATCTTTCTCGGCAATGTCCTATGTCATAATACAAGGAATGCAAACACTAAAAAAAGCAATGTAACAACAACATCAAGATCCAACCTTCTTGGTTAGGCATACCCCACTTCTGTCTATGGGCAAGCACAGTGATACTGCCAGTAATTTAAAAATGACCTCTGTTTCTAATTTTTTTCCTAAAAACTATAACAAAGTACAGATCATTTGGATTAAGAATAAGATCATTGCAAAGGGTGATTCACAAACAAATCTATATTTATATCTTTCCATCACTCTTGAATGGCAACCTTTGAACCGTACAACACTTTCAGATAACTTCTTTAATTAAACAAAGTAAATGTAGGTGAAGTACTCTGGACTGAGAATCAGAAGTTCTAACCCTAGCTTTACTATTTAATAGTAATGTGACCTTAGGTAAATTATTAAATTTCTCTGAGACTGAGTTTTCTCATCTAAAAAACGGAATAATATTAGCTGTCCTTTCTTCTTCACATAATTATTATTTAGAATAAATGAAATAATGTGTTAAAGAGGCTGAGATATTATCAGTACTATGTGAATATGAGATGCAGGCACATAAATATACATTTATCTAGTAGTATTTACATGTCAACACATGGAATCATGATATTACCTTTCTGATCACATTTAAAACAAAAATTAAAAGTCCAAGCTTCCCCCACAGGGCAAATCCTCACATGTTGGTACACATTAATTGTATGATAATAAGAAAAACTGAAAATATCATTCTCATTGCAATTGTCCCATACAGATTATCCTGGTCATTAGGTACAACATTTTCCTTGATATAAATAGATAGAAGAAAGTCTAAAACATGCATCAGAACTCTTAATTTTCATTTAATGGACTTACTGAAATACCTATTTTATGAAATATTCTTGATAATAAACAGAATGGGAAAATTCTAACTAAATCTTCACATTTTAAGAAATAAAGTATAGAACAGATAAATAAATAGGAAATCCAAGAATAAACAAAACATGTCTCCAAAATGCAAGCTTATTATTTAGTGAGAACCAGAGGCTTGGGGAAGAAACATATATATTAAATGATGGACATCATTTTGGACTTGATTGCCTGCTATAAATTCAAAAGTATCCATTTTCTCTGGTCTACTTATTCAACACCTCAACATGCCATCAAACACTAAACCAAATTAAAGAAACAGTAATTATATTCTCCCTCCTCTTTGGAAGCCAAAATAACAAAATCTGAATTTTTCTGTAAAAGTAAATAATTTTTCTTCACTATTTTATGGAAAGACCAGACTAAAGTACATGATCAAAACAGGAAAAGAAAAACCTTAAAAATAATGCTCTGAGCACTCTGCAATTTTGCTGCCCAAAATAGAACCCATACAGTCCATGCCACCAAATGAAAATTACAAGTTTGTAAGCATGAAGTCAAATTATAAAGTAAAAGATTTAAAAAAATATTTTAACGGTGATAAATGAAGGGAAAGATTGTTATCTTTACTGGTAGGTGTTTGTTGTTTATTTGCTATTATGTTTTCTTCAGTGATAGTGTTTTGAATGACTACCCAAACTAATTTGAACTTTAATTTGAGTTTAAAAAGGACAAACCTTGACTAACAAATTACTTGGGCAAATTTTGTTAAACAGAACTCTCCCATTCTTCAAATTAAGAAGTTAATCGTAACTTTTGGAAATTATGCTTTTGACTAAAATTTTTAGAAAGCTGGTTTAAAAAATTGGTTTAGCCAAACCCCACCACTTTCTTCTTCAACACCAATAAGAACACTGAAGACATTTTGGTGGCATTTAAATATAATTTTTTAAAATATATTTTTGAAATTTATTATTCAACTTTTTTAACAGCCTCCAAAGAAACCAGCTCAATACTATGCTTCTTCTAATGAAACTGATTCTCTCAGAGTACTTTTGTTATGCAAAATAATACACTGTCTTCCACAGTATAGAATTTCTAAATGAAAATGCATATTCAAGTCTTAAATCTTCTATAGAAAATCAAAGCCTACACAGAATCACTTGCCAATTCTCTTAGTGAGAGGGGACATCCAAGCAAAAGTGAAGGAGAGTAAATTTCCCACAGAATGGTCCTTCCAGTAGCATGCTCACTGAAGAAGCCACTACAGGTGTCTGTGCCCTGGCTCCCACAAGGTTAAACACCTGCAAGAGTTATGCATCACTCAAGGCACATATTATTGCACTTGACTCCCTTTATTTACCACAAGGTTCAAACACCTAGCAATTTTCATTTGCCTTGTCAGGACTAAAATCCAGAACATTTGTTGTTTAATTTAAAGATATCCTCCTCTTCCCTCTTGATACCATCTGTCTGAAACTACTGTCTCCCATAAAACACACACGCACGTGTGCACACACCCCGCTGAACCACAGAGATTGATGCACTTAAACTCAAATTATGTCCTCTAACAACTGACCAATTGCTCATCTACTTTTGAGGATTTCATTAGCAGACTTGGAAGAGTGATTCAGCAGGAGACAGCAAATATTTAGAAAGCTGAAAGTATCAAATATGTATAAATAGTTCTTACAGAAATCTGATTTTCATAACTTTTTGACTTTTAATAAATGTGCCCAAATTACCACCCTTTTATGCACATTTCAATGTCATTTACATTCCCCCCATCTAAGAAACTGGAACAACCTCTGTAAAATAAAAAGCATTTACTCAAAATAATAGTGAAATGTTGATTTTGATATGTATTAGTTCTAAATCTTCTAACATCCTTTAAAATTTTTCTTCTTAAAGAAAATATATTGTACTTTAAATCATTATGTATAAAAGGTGTTCTACAAATATTATTCATCTTCTCTCATCTTCTCTATATAAATGATAATCTCAGGCTAACATAATAAAAAACAAAACTCTGAGACCATCCCTTATGGTCATCTTATACCCAGCCATAATTACAAAGAAACATTATTATTTAAAAAAACACAATTTGACAAATGTATTACATATCACCAAATCACTATTTAGAATTAACGTTCATGTGTTTAGCCATCTAGTACTTTTATAAATCACTACAATATAATTTAAAATTGATATGAATTTGTCAAATTGGAAAATCAAGCCCCATATAACATCTATTTCGCTTTGTAGATTTCAATGGCTTTTAATATTTAACCAAATAACGTAAAAAACAATGACCAGTCTTTTAAAAACACAAACTAGAATTTTAAACCTGAATTACCAAGTAATTTTTTTCTTTATTGCTTCTATTTTAATCCCAACACTTATCTCTTAAAGGTCACGAAAATGTGTAATTTTCTAAGGCATTACCTAGAACGGCATAAAAAAATTACTAGCCTTTTTTTAAAATGGGAAACTAAATGTCCAACTCAAAGTCAAATCAAAACTAACCTTAGAGTAATATATATATGTGTGTGTATGTGTGTGTACATATATATATATGTAAAATATCCACACATGGAATCTATACAATTAAATCCAGGCCATAATTTCTAATTCAACAAATTCTTGAAATAGGGTACCATATAATTTTAACCTAATAAAGTCTTTTCTGTTGTTACAAAATTAAAAATTGATCCATCAAAAGCCTTTGTTGCAGGGAGGGCTTGAGGTTGGGTGGTTGGGTTTTTTTTTTCTTTTTGGTATTTAATTCAACTATACACAATGTAGTACATACAAGCAAAACACAATTGAGATACTGTTTTCTTTAACATTCCTATAGGAGACCAAATTCATTTGCATTGGAGAGAACACAATTACTGATTTTTAACTCATGAAAGACAAATTCATAGCTTTTCCCTACACTACCTCATAGTATTCTCACCATCTCAGTGAAAGCATGTCTAGCACCACTTAGTTACTTCCTAGAAGTGGGCAGAAATTGCATTTTTCAAAGTTTTGTTTCTCACAGAATCATTCAACTTTAGTTACAAAGCACATTCAGGTTAGCGTATGTCTTAGCTCAAAACAATTTATGTAATGTGTGTGTGTGTGTGTGTGTGTGCATGTGTGTAGATACATATAGTATATAAATTTTTTTTAAACTAAACTCTCATCAACATCAAAAATGAAATTTCTATCAAGGAAGTTTCCACAACTTTTACAGCCCTTTGTTTTTTCTTCCTTAAGAAATCTTTGATTCATATATGCTACCAAGAAATGCGAATAGAGAAAAAAGAATCAAAGATTTTTATTCAACAGAGCCTGAAGCCAACTTAGAAAGTAAGAAAAATAGATGGTTTGTACATGGTTTACATTACAATAATTTGCATTTAATAAGAATGAAGCACATGTGGCAAAAGAAAAAAGAGTTTTCTACTTTTAAGTGACCCTGAGAAAATAATACTATCTAGTCTGTCTACAAAAACAGCACATATAAAATAATGCTAGAATGGTATTTAACAAAAGATCCAATTGGTAAGCAAATGGCATGCCAATATTTTCATAACTTAAGATAAAAAACATCTCCTCCCAAGTATCATTAGGTTAAAAAAAATCTATTTGGAATATAGATATTAAAACTGATTCTTGAGAACAGAAAGAAATCAGAACAATATAAAGAAAATGAGCACTCACTTGTGGAATGGTTTTTTAAGTAAGCAAGCAATGAGGATGCATTGTTTCCTTCACATTTTCACTTCTACTAACACAAAAACCACATATAGAACTGACTGAAGGCCAACAAATGTACTTTTAACTTGTTAATTTTCATGGAAGTGCAATAAAAGAACACCAAAATAGTCACCATATAACATAAAAGCTTTGGTTTCAAATGTCACAGTACCCTGTTTTTGAGAGTCCCCTCCGTGGTGGAGCCCTGTACATGAGAACACACAGCTGCCTCCTCCCAGGAGTCTGAGCTCAGTACACAACACCAGGCATCAGCTCTCTCTCCCTTAGCCTGCAGTACCAGTAACTAATTTCTGCATTTTAAACTAATAAAGGAAAGGAAGAAAGATCAAAGCTATCCAATCAGAAATGAAGCAGCCCTCTACAGCAGCAGCTTATGCATACATTTGGCATGTCAGACATCTTCAGAGTAGTGAATCATACACAGCGCATTTCAATCTACCTCCTAGGTATTTCATATTACCCACAGTGTTCAAAGAAATCATGTACCAATAGAGCTGTATAAGTCCTAGATTGCTCTTTATTTAATTAATACTAAAAATTTGGGACAAGCTTTTAATTCTGAACTCTTATATAAACACAGCAAAATCATCTAAATGACCCCCCAGCTAACAGCAAGTAACCTCTGTATTTTGAAAGAAAAAAGTTAAAACGTAATATATTTGTGAGAAGTTTCAAGAGATGTTAATAACTTTAGATAAACTAGTATTTCACTTACATTGCAACATTAAATAATATACTTTGCAACGTGAAATGAGACACCAACTAACCAAAGATAAAATTCTACCGATTTTTACTAATTATAACCAAAAAAACCCCTCAAAACAATTATACAGCCAACAGAATTAGATATTTATAGAAACATAACCCATCAAATATTTTGGGTGCTTCTTTCAAACCTTGTTCAGTATGTTCATCCAATATTCAAGTGTTATGAGTAATTTCAACTTACAGTAAATAGTTAATGTATCAAAAAGCTTCAACTTCGATTTCTCAAGCAAAAAAAAATTTTTTAAGAAAAGCATACAAACTTAAAATAATTTAAAAATTAATCAGTTGCACATTACATTTCTTCCTAGAGAGAAGAACTAGCTTAATATTACACATGAAACTGCAAATCATAATTTTTACCTTTTTTTTTTTAAGTTATTAAGTAGTTTTCTGATATGCCACTGGAATCACTGGCAAACAAAAGATATTCTGTTGCTTAGTTAAAACATATCTGGAAATGTGCACACATTTTTAGAAACCCTTTAAGCAAAACATCTATGTATTTAACAATTGGGATAGTTTGTTTTAAAATCTATTCAATCCTGGCAAAAATCAAGTAAATGGTTACACTATTGAGAATCACAAACTGTAAAGGTGGTAAGTCAAAGACTTCACTTAGAGTCTCCAATTCAGCTACTAAATGACTAATGGTGAAGAAATGTATGTGAATGGGATATAAACTAAGTTACGACACATAGAAAAAAAATCTAGAATGAGTAATAAAGGGCCCAAATTTAAAGTCCACAATAAACTTTAAACAAAGATGTTCTCCCTCATTCTCTCCTCACAGACATTCTCATGTAAGCAAATCACTGTGGAGAAATCCAACCTCCACAAAACTTTTTAGTCCTTCATTAACAACAGTGCACTTAAATATAATTATAGATTTCACAGTGATATTTGTTTAGCCTCAAACATATCTTAAAAGCAACAACAACAAGAAAACGCTCAGAAGCAATATTCAGTAGTCTCTGTGACTAAAAAAGTCTGGCTTTTAACTGCCACCTAATCCAAACAGCCTACTTGTTTAAAGCACTATGCAAAAATATCGACCCCTTGCTGAATTATTTTATTATTCAACACTAAGGTATCTAAAAAAGAAAACTAATTAATCGCAATAATCGCGAAGTTTAGTTAAGCAATTTAGCTGACACAGTAAATATTTACTCTTAACATCTCACAGGAAGTCTTGACAAGCATTTGTTGCCATTGTGCTGGGGGGCAGGGGTGGGAGTGGCGGGTGGGAGGCAAGTTTTCATAAACAAGTTAAACGGTCCCAGCGAATTTAACACAGCTAGTGTTCGCCACCCACCCCCAATAAGGCACCAGATACTTTCCAAGTACAGTAAACACCTTATATAATGAAAGTAAAAAATGTAGCTTTCTAAACTATTTTAACTCCACTACAAAAACAAACAAACGCCTTTTAAAAAAAACTATACAAGCACATTTTTAAAAACTGAGTGTATTTTTTTTATTTAGACGTAAGACCAATCACACAAAAAAACTAAGCAAAATATATTTACCTGAGCTTTTTGGAGACTGAGTAATCAACTTCCATGATTTTCCCATGCAATTCCACTTTACCTTTAAAACAGAAATTAAAGCACTCAGAACCTTCCTGCAATCAAACCGGCGGGGGGCTAGGAGGGGCACGCACAGAACTCCACGCTCCGGCTCCGCCTTCGGGCGCCCTCAAGGGGTCTCCTACCCTGCTCGAGCTGGGCAAACTTGGTTCCCAGTGGAGAAAAAAGGTGGGCACCCCATGTCGCCTTGTTCCCCGGGACGAGGTGGCAAGGGTGCGAGCCCGGATCCCGACCCCAGGTATAGCTGTGGGTGGCATTACCGGAAAAACAAATTTAATAAAGAGCGGCGCCAATTTGAAAGGATGAGCTCATTTGAAACTCAAGCTGCAGGGCTGGCGCGGCCCCGCTCCTCTCCGGGCCCCCACCTCTCCATTGCGCTAATCCGGGCTCCGAAGCCTCCGCTGCTCTCCCCTCCCTGCCCTCTCCTCCCGGTGGCCCTGGTGAGACACGCCGAAGCCCCCCGGGGGCCGCTTCCGTGAGAGCCGGGTCCCCGCCTGCTTCTGGTCACCTTGGCCTCGCCGCTGCCCCGCCCCCACCCCGCGCGCCGGTGGGGAAGGGGCTCCAGCCGGGCCGAGGTTCGGGGGGCGCAGGCTCGTGGCCTGGGGGCGAGCGCGGCTCCGAGCGGTGCGTGTGCGGGAGGGAGAGTTGGTGAGTGCGCGCGCGCGCGAGTGTGTGTGTGTGTCGCTCTCCGTCTCCCGTCTGGGCTCCAGCGCTCTCGCGGGCCCCCCGGTCGCCTCTTTCTCGGTTCTCAGTCCGGGCCCCCACCGAGTTGAGACAGGGCACCTCGTAAAAAGGTGCTTCTGGCCGAGCGGGAGGCGGGGGGACAGACGGCGGAAAGCCCCCAGCCCCGAGTTCTTCTCAATAAAATCGGACAAAAAATTCAGAGAAAAATAGGAGCGCTTGAGAGACAAGCGAGAAGGGACTGAGGTTCGGGAGAGGACCGATAGAGATGTGCCGTCGTGCAAAGGCGGGGTGGGGGGAGCCCCGAAACCTCGGAGGGGATCGTCAGGGTGGCGCCGAGGGGGTGCCAAAAGTGGGGGACCGCGGGGCGAGCTGGGGAGGGGGCTCGAAAGGAGAGTGCGGCTCAGGGGACACCAGAGGGCGAGAGGTCCTGGGCACGAGGCACGGGAAGGGGTAAGGTCCGCTCAAGGGAGAAGGACATTCAGGGTTTAGGGGGGTCCCTGACAAAAGGGGTGACGGAAAGGTCAGGGAAGAAGGGGAGACGGGGGCTCTCTAAGGATGGGGGTGGGGAACTGGAAAGCAACTCGGGGAGCCGGAGGAACAAGGGGTGCCCCGGGAGAGCGAGAGAGCCTCGGGAACCCTAGGGGAGGCTCGGGGGTCGCCCCAGGGCTGCGGCTGGGAGGGCAAAGGGTGAGTCCGGAGCCGTGGGGGGAGGGGAGCGGGCCGTCCCAAGAGCGGGCCGGCGGTGAGAGTTGAAGGTCTGGTGCGTGGAAGTGAACGTGCGGGCGCTAAAGCCCCCGCCGGGCGCCGCCCGCAGGGCTCGGCCTCCCTCCGGGCGCCGTCCCGGCCTGAGCTGGGCGAGGCGGGGGGAGGGGGACAGCGCCGACTGCTCACCCGAGAGGGTCTCGATGGCGCGGATGGCCCAGTTCTGGTCGGGGTAGTCCACGAAGGCGTAGCCGGACTTGAGCAGGACCTGTCCCGCCAGGGGCAGCTTCCTGTCCCCGAAGAGCTGCCGGAGGTCGTCGGCAGTGACGGCGGGGCTCAGGTTCCCGATGTAAAGCTTGTTCATCATCCGTCTCTTCCCCGAGAGCCCGCGGCTCCCCCGGCCCGGTACCCGGCGCTCCTCGCCTCCTCCGCTGCCCTCGTCTCCCCTCCTCCTCCTCCGCCCCCCCTCCCCGCCCTCCGCCCGCCCGCCACCCACCCCCACCCTCAGCCTGGCTCCCCCCACCGCGGCCGGCCCGGCCCGCCCGGGGGCAGAGGCGGAGGCGGGGACTCGGCGCGGCTGCCTCCTCGGGGCAGAGTCCCGGGCCGGGCGGCGGCGCGCGGACAAAGCGCTCTCTCTGCCTCCCTCTCTCCCTCTCAAGGCGGTGGCGGGAGGAGGAGCAGCGGCGGGCGGCGGCAGCGCACCCCGCGTGTGTCTGTGTGAGAGTTTGTACGGGCGTGTGCGCAGCCGAGAGTGAGCGAGCGAGCGCCCCCTCCCCGCCCCGCGCCGCTGCGCCCCTCGCCTGGCGCCCCCCGCGCTCCGAGCGCTCCGCGCGGCTACCGGGACTTCTGCCCCGCGCCGGGCAGGCGGAAGCGGGTCGCGGCCTGGGGCTGGGGCTCCCGGGAGCCAGAACCTCGGGCAGGCGCGGCGCGGAGGCCGGGCGAGCGGCGGGGAGGGGAAGGCGCGCCCCGGCCGCGGGTGGGAATGCGCGAGGGGGAGCGGCTGGGAGCTGCAGGCGTAGGAGGGCGAGGGGCTGTGGGAGAGCGTGGAAAGGGGTGTGCGCAAGGTGGACCGGATGTGAGGGCGCGGCTGCAGGGCCGGCGGGAAGGTGTGTCTCGGAGGTGAGAAGCGAGGGAAGGCTGGGAGACCACAACTTTCGCGGCGAGTTGGCCGAGTCCGGCTCCCTGCGCGTTCCCGGGCTGAGCGCTCGCTCAGAGACCCGCTCCCCGCCCCACTCTCCCGGGTAACCGGGCGGCGCGTGTGGTCGAGGGAGCGCGGACGGGGGTCGGGACGCTTGGGGCCCAGGACCGACCGGGCCTTCACGGACCTTGCACCCCGGGGAAGTTGCTCCAGCCCTGGGCCTCAGTTTCCCGGCCCGCGAGGGGAGAAGGAAGGCCAGAGCGGAGCAACGTCCCCTCCGCCCGCACCGCGTGCGCCCGGAACCTCGCGGCCGGCGGCAGCCTGACGTTGGCAGCTGCTCTCTATTCTGGGAAGTGCCTAGGGCTTCCCGAGCCACCGCTGCGAAGCCAGGTGGCGGGTGGGGAGGCGAGCGAGGAGGGGGCAAGGACTGCGGCCGGGAGGACCGACGCTTGCTGCTAGGCTTCGAGGCCAGGTTCAGTACCCCCGCCGGGGTGGTGGGAGGCGAGGGTAACTGGAATTGGAGGCGCTCAGGCGGTGTAGGAGTTCCCCGAGCATTGGGAAGGGCCCGGAGAGGAAAGAGGTCCTTCCAAGCGGAGGAAACAACGTGACCGACGGAAGAGGCAGGGTTGGGATGAGAGCAGCCCGAGCCGAGGGGCTAGGGAAGGAGCCAGACGGGCTGGAGACCGGTTGCGAGTTCCGGGGCTCGGCTGGAAGTCTGGTGGTTAGAGCCTGGTCCCAGCCAGGAAATGAAGTTCTACAGGGAAGAAAAAAATGGGCAGGATTCAGAGGCAAAGGGGCAGAAGAAGATTCCAAGATCTGCACTTCTGGGGGCCTTAGGAGAGGTGATAGTTTGACGGGAGAAGTGTGGGTTGGTTATTTATTTATGTATTTTGAGGGCGTTGAGGGTCTCTTGCTGCAGAAGCCACAAATGTAGGGATGGTCTCCTGGCTGGGTTGTGAAGTACTCTCTTTCTCAAGCTCTCCTGTTGACTAAGTGGGTGGAGGGAGCACGGCTTCTTAAAAATAATTTTAAAAATACACGTTCCTTGGCCCCTTCCTTTGAAGACTGATTGTGAGCCTGGATTTTGTATTTTCTGTAAGTACTCCCAGGTGATCCTTGTCTAGGAAACACTGGCCGGTGGAAGGTCTTTCGGATTAGGATTCAGACCTCAGGGTTGTGGCATGTAGTGTTCCAGCATCTCTGAGCCTAAGTTTCTTCATCCATAAAGAGAGGATAAAGTGACCAACTCTTGGCTGTTGTGAAGGCTACACAAAGGATAACTGAGTAGTGTGTTGAGACAGTGGACGCACACTTAATGCTTGTTTCTTTTCTTTCCCCCAGGAACTCATGAGCTTTAAAATATTTCCTTGTGGGGAAAGAGATAATTGGTATGATCACCGTCATACTATTTGCTTTATTTTACTTCCAGTATTTCAAAACTGCACATTCTAAAAGAGAAACAAGAGTGGCAGGGATAATTGGTCTCTGAAAGGTTAGTAAAACTTTTGTGTATAATATTTTCAGACATGTCAATTCCTTGGTCCTACTGCAAACACTTTAGCATGGATTCTCTAGTGGGTAGCAAGCATCTAAAGATTCTTGGCAGAGTTGGCTTCTGGTGAACTCTTCTACTCTGCTTCACCAGGTCACTTCCATATTTCTTTTCTGAAAAATAACTGGTCTTTGCTGTAATTTGTGTCTTCTTTCCTGCTGGTGGTTTGTAAACATAGTGCTGGAGAAGAGCTTGATAGGTAACTGATGGGGGATGTGTTTCCACCACACCTCTGATTTGTAGCACCCACAGTTCCTTATCTTAGAAGGCAGAGTTAGTTGCTCTTTCACACGATAGAGAATGGAACAGCCTCCGAATGCAAAACAGAAATCCAGAAGTCATTGCCACTGCTTGACAAAACTTCATTTTCTACGTGTTTTCTCCTGAGTTCCCCTACCTCCTCCCTTCCCAGAGAGATGAAATAGAGATTGATCCGGGCTGAATTTAAGGTTAATAAGCAAAAATTTTATGAATGTTGCACTGAGGTCAGAAATTTGGGAAAATTCTTATATTAGGCATATTACTTTTAAAAGCATATATTGGCCTTTTCCTCAAGAATTTCAAAACAGTACAGATCCTCATGGTTTTCCAATGGTTCTTTTGGGCAGGATGGTGGTAAAGTGACTGGGTAATGTCACTTTGTAAGTAGGAAAACAAGCCCAGAAAAATAGACTTCTTTCCTGGTCATACAGAGGGCTTGAAATATGATTGGCAAACACATGTTAGCCTAACAAAGAGCTCATGAAGTATTAAGGCTTCATCTTGACTTTCATGACCAATATTTTATCCATGGACAGAGCACCTACTGATAGTATCACTGTGGTGGCCTTAACCTTTGGAGTCTAAAAAACCACAGTGGAAATGTTTTTGTTGAACTAATTATGGTGGTCATTGTGGCCAATGGTTCTAGGTGATACAAGGAGTTGGGAGAGAAAATGAAGCCTATTTCCTGGAAGGCTAAAGGATTTGGAGGCAATTCAGCATTTGATAATACAGTATTTGGTGGTGTCAGCACCTGCCTGCTTGTTGGGAATGATTGGTGGTGGGGTAACTGTTTAGATACTTTTTCCCAAGTTGGCAGAAGAGAAATTGTTTGACCTTAGTTGAGTTAATTCACCTCTCTGAACTTCAGATTCCTCGTTTGTAAAATAGCCCAACCTACTTGCTCACTATAAACTCCAACTCCCCTCCACTTTTCATATTTTCCAAATACTGGGCCATCTCAGAGCTGTACTCCTTTACACATACTGCTCCCTTTCCCTGGAATGCATTTCTTCCCCTGGTAAACTGTTTTCTCTTCTGACTTGACCCCAGGATACATACAGCATTTCCTTTATACAGATAAAAAAATATCTTGTCTAGTGGTGATACCCCTGAGGTGTACATTTTGAACAGATGGATTTTATGATATGTGAATTGCATGTCAATTTAAAAAAACTGTATGAGAAAAAAAGTCTTTTTGAGGTCTTGGCTTTTTCATCCTTTCACCAATATCAAACCTGGCATGTACTAGGAACCCAGGTAATATTTGTTGCATAAACCATTATTATCTGAGGTTTGCTCTAAGGATTAAGTGAAAATGTATGAGATGGTACCTACCTTGCATGGCGCTTAACATACAGGAGGAAGAAATGTTCATTTTTCACCTCTTGTTGAATTCATTCATTCATGGCATTACACAGTGTTAGGCACTGAGGATCCAGAAATGGATAAACATCATCCTGCTCAAGGAGTTTATGATCATGGAGGAGGCAGATGTATAAACAGATTATAGTTTGGCATTAGAGGCGCCAGAAAAGACTTTGTGAGCATACAGGAGGAGAGGATGTCTTATTCAGCCTAAGATCAGAGAGGGGATCACCATAGAACTGAAATTGGAAATGTACTTTGAAAGATAAGTAGGGATTTTCTACGATAGGAGAAGGAATGGGAGAGGAAATGTGTCCTAGGTAGAAGGAATCACATATGCAAAGGCACAGAGACACAAAAAAGCATCTGCTTCACACCTAAAATTAAATCCAAATATTGTTTTAGAATAAGTTTGAGAAAAAGAGAACAGAGAAAATAATGCCAGAAAAACAACAACAAAAACAAGAACCTTCCAGTATTAAAGACATGGATCTCCAGACTGAAGGGGTTTACTGAAGCCTCAACACAAAAGATCCAGAGCAAAAACACGCTGTAGGGCTTCCCTGGTGGTGCAGTGGTTTAGAGTCCACCTGCCGACGCAGGGGACATGGGTTTGTGCCCGGGTCCGGGAAGATCCCACATGCCACGGAGCGGCTAGGCCCATGAGCCATGGCCGCTGAGCCTGCATGTCTGGAGCCTGTGCTCTGCAACAGGAGAGCCCACAACCTTGAGAGGCCCATGTACCGCAAAAAACAAAAACAAAAACAAAAAACGCACTGTAAAACTTAGAACCCAAACAAACCCAGTATCTGGGAGAAAAGAGGTCACATAAAAAGGATTTAGAAAGAGAATGGAAATGTATTTCTAAAACAAAGAACTCTAGGAGGCAGTAGAGCAATGCCTTCACAACCAAATGGGAATGATTTCCAGTCTAGAATTCTAAACCTAGTTAGACCATCAATTTAAAAATAGTTGCAAGGATTCAGACATGCCTCCATTTGGGGGGAAGCTACTGGAGGACAAGTGCCAGCAACACCATGAAAGAAGAAGACATGGGATTTGGGAAATGAATCCAGCCCAAGAGACTGAATAGAAGATTCAGAATGCCAGCAATGCAGCCTTTCAGAGAGCAATCAGCACAGGCTGGAACAAGAGAATATATGGCTTGAAAAGTGAGGACTTCAGGGAACAAAAGAATGGAACTCATGTATGAGTGCATAGTAATTATTTCTGATAGAATGGCAGGCATGTTGGAACATTTGGAAAAAATTAATCACAGGTATATGGAAAATAGGCAAATGGAAAAACAAAGAAATCATTAACTCTAGGAAAAACACATGGTCATACTAGAAAGGAGCAATGGTCATAGGCTCAACAGTGAAAATATTTGTGCGGTCATAATTTAAACACAGATGTATTATCCAAACTGCAAAAGAGAACTTACAAATCAATCAGAAAAAGACAACCATTAAGAAAATGGGAGAGAATATGAATGGGCTAATTCACAGAAGAAGCGCAAATGAACAGTAAACTCAACTCATGAGTAATGGGAAATTAAAACTATTCACAAATATCAAATTGACAGAAGTTGTAAAATTATGATGAGGCAAGGTATTGGTGAAGGTTAGGAGCATCAGAAACAACCATCCACTGCTGGCAAGAGTATACGTTGATACAATTACTCTGAAGAACAATACGTCAATGTCTAGTAAAACTGAAAATACAGGCCCTTAGCACTCCCTGGCAATCATTCTCCTAGATGGCCTTTTCTTATATCATCTCTCTTCACACTCTCCAGTTGCTCTTCATCCACTCTAGGTCTCAGTCTCAGCAGGTAACCTTGCTTTCTATTTCACTGAGAAAATAGAAGCAATCAGAAGGGCACTCCAACAAATCCCCACTATGTCTGCCCACATACCTGCACCTGTGCCCATAGATTCTGCCTTCCCTCCTGTTACTATAGATGACTGACTATGCAGGATCCAGAAGAGGGAAAAACTGGTGAGTGCAGAGAAAGTGAACAAACGTGCACACCCTCTGACCTAGCAGTTTCTCCTCTGAAGAGCTATGTGTGCACAGGGAAACACACAAGGTTCACAGTAGCACTGGGATAGTGAAAAACTGGAACCCAAATGTCCACCAGTAAGGAAATGGATTTAAAAAATCAGGGTATAGTCATAAATTGAATATTACACATCAGGTCAAAGGGTATGCATGTTATTTGTTTTCTCTGGAATCATTGGTTTTTCCCTCTTCTGGATGAAATAAATGAAATAGGCTACATGTTTCAGTTAAAAACCAGACCATATCATGCTGAATGAAAAGTTATATTTCAGAAGGACGTATTGAATATTTATGATATCATTTCTAAAGTTTGTAAACATGCAAAACCAGTTCTATCGCTGATATGGATATATTTGTATAGTATAAATGTATAAAAATATGCATGGGAATGACAAACTTCAAATTTGGCATAATGATGATCTCTGGGGAAGCTCCAAACTTGGAATAATAGTTACCTCTTGGAGGATAGAAAAGGGACTAGGAGATGGAGGGGCACACATGGAATTTTCATTTTAACTGGTTTTTGATTTTAAATCTAGGTAAATGGATGTCTGTTATCTTTTTTTACCTCTTCAGTAACAAAATTTTTGTCACACTATCTGGCCCAGAATGATTCTCAAACTAAATTAAGCATGGTAATCACCAGAAGAACTTTTAAAATACCGATTCCCAAGACCCATCCCTCGAACTCCTGAATGAAAATTTCAAAGCTGGGGCCCAGAGATCTACATTTTTTAAAACTAAAAGTTTTTCTGGTTTATACATATACATACTTATATGTATCTATATATATATACAAATATATATAGATACATATATAACATATATAAAATGTTGGACTGATAGGAAGTTTGCAAGAATAGTACAAAGTAGTTCTATATAGCATTTATGCAGATTCCTCAAATGTTGATGTTCTACCGTATTTCTTTTATCTTTTTCTCTGAACCATTTGAGAGTAAACTGCAGATGGGATGTCCCTTTGTGTCTAAATAACTTCAGCTTATATCTACTTAAAAAAAAAAAAGTCTGTTTATAACCCAGTGTAATGATCAAAAATAAACAATACTGTTATCTACAAACCTGATTCAGATTTCACCAGTTGTGTCAATGATGTTTGTTATAGCAAAAGAAAATCCAAATCATTTGTTGCATTTGGCTGTTTTGTCTCTTTACTCTCCTTTAATCTGAACAGTTCCTCAGTCGTTCCTTGTTTTTCATGACATTGACATTGTCATGTCAATGACAATGAGGGTCATTGAGATTAGAGAAAGAGGCTTCTTATTTTGTGCGGTGCCCCTTAATTTGAGTTTTTCTGATGTTTCCTCTTGATTAGGTTCAAGTTATAGGTTTTCTTGCAGGAATAAGGCAGGAGTGATATTGTATATTGTATCGAGATGCGCACGATGCTGATTTGTCCCATTACTAACTTCGGTGATGTTAACTTTGTTCATTTTCTGAAGGTGGTGTATGTGCACCCAGGTTTCTCTGTTGCAAAGTTACTAATATCTCTTGGGACAATACCTTGAAACTATATAAATACTCTGTTACTTAAAATTTTATATCATTGTTTCTTGGCTAGATTAATTATTATCATTATAGTTGCCAAATGGTGATTCTAATTTCATCGTTCCTTTTATATTTATTAGTTGCCCTTCTTCCGTAAGGAAGAGCTTTCCTTTCCCCTCCCCCCCGTATATATTATATCAGTGTAGACTAATGGATTCCTGTTTTATTCAAAGTGTTATAAACTGTTACTGTCATTAAGTATTTTGATGCTCAGACTGTCCTAGATTTGACCAGTGAGAGCCTCTTCAAGCTGGCTCATGGAAACTTATGACATTGTTCCATGTTTGTACTCTCTGCTCAGTCCTATAATCAGCCACTTACCAAGGAGCCCTGGTACTCCTTTAGCAAAGAACAGTATTTAGCACCCAAGATCTACATGCCAGATATGCTCATTGCTACACGAATATTGTTGATTCTAGACCCTGACAGCCAAAAGAGCTAGGAAATAGATTATATATGTAAATACACACACAAGCTGATCTATACCAGTCTATATTTACCTGTCTATCTTTACCTATCTATTACTATGTGTATTAAAAATCACAAGTTCACACTGATACCTCTGATTCCAGTGAAACACTGCAGGGTTCATTTTCTCCTCCTTCCCACTTTTCTTATTTGTAACTCTCCTTTAACTGTGAGAAACCTGGCTCTCATTAACCACAATGTATTTACTTATTTGATCAGTCATAGAATACACAGAATTGCTAACCCACACTTCTGAGAAAAAAGAAGGCTATTAACTAGGCTTCTAACTATTATTAGTTTAGAGTTCTTTTCTGTTTAGCCTGAGAGTATCCAGTCCAAATACAGTGTTCAAAAGTCACTTGAGTTTTATTTCCCACTTCAGTGTTGGTTCTCTTATTCATTTGAAATTTGGTTAGTTTGTTTTTGTACATTTTAGTTTTTCCCTCCATCTTTGTTGATTTTCTTTTTCTTTTTTTTTTTGTTGTTGAATATATAAAACATTAACATGGTTCCAAAACACAGAAGGTATAGTCAAATGATTTCCATCCCTCCCCCTTCCTTGTATTCTATCCAACCCATCTCCACACATCCTCTGAGGGTAACCAATCTTTTTAGTCTCTAGTTTATCTTTCCTTTGTTTCCTTTTGCACAAATGAACATATACATATATGTTTTCTTATTCCCCCTTTTTCATACAAAAAAATAGCATACTGCAGATACTCTTTTGCACTTTGATATCTTTACTTAACAATATATCGTGGAAATCATATCAGTTCATAGAGATCTTTCTCATTCTTTTTTTTCTTCTTTTAACAGCACCATATTACTCATATGTCTCATATATATGCATGTCAGTGACCTCCAATATTTTTTAATTTTGTAAACGATGATGCTGTGAATAACTTTTATGTGTGTGTCTTTGTACTGTTGGAGGTTTATCTTCAGGGTAAATTCTTAGGAATGGGATTGCTAGGTTAAAAGAGTATGCGTGCATACACATGTATGTTTGAAATATATTTGGTGAAATTCTCCTCCATAAAGATTATACCAATTTGCATTCCCACTAGCAGTGTACAAGAGCGCAATGTATACAGCCTGCCAACAAGGTGTGTGATTATATTCTTAATTTTTTCCAACCTGATTGGTGAGAGATGATATATCAGTGTAGTTTTAATTTGTATTTCTCTTATTATGAATGAGAAGAAGCTTCTTTTCATATGTTTAAGGATCATCTTTATTTCCTTTTTTGGTACATTTTCTGCTCATGTCTTTTGTCCATTCTTCTATTGGATTTTGATCTATTTTTTGCCTAATTTTTATGAGTTACTTAAATATTAAGGATATAAGCCCTTTATCTGTGATACATGTTATAAATATTTTCTCCCAGGTTTTAATTGTCTTTTGACTTTGTTTATGGTGTTACTTTTCCCATGCAAAGTTTTATGCAATCAAGTTTATCAATATTTTCTTTCATTCCATTTGATTTTGAGTTATAGTTAGAAAGCTTTTCTCTACACCCAGGTTAAAGAGGAATTCACTCATTTTTTTTGTTTTTTAAATAGGACTTGTGTGGTTTCATTTTTTAATTGAGATCCCTGATCCATTTGGAATTTATTCTTGTGTGTGGTATGAGGTATGGGTCTAATTTTACCTTTTTTCCTCTTAAAGAGCTAACTAGTTTTTCCAGTAGTATTTTTTTAAAAGTCCTTCAGCCCAGGTATTTTGATATGCCACCTTTATCACACACTAAAGTTTCATATGTATTTGGTTCTATTTCTGGACTTTCTTTTCTACTGGTCTATCTATTCATGTGTCCATACCCCACTGTTTAATTATAAAGACTTTATAGTATGTTTCATGTCCGGTATGCCTAGTCCCCCTTGTAGCTTTTTGCTTCCTTTCTTTCTCTCTTTTTATAGTTTTTAAAATTTTTTCTGTTTTCCTGTCTATTCTTGTTTGTTTTTCCAAATGAAGTTTGGTATCAGCTTGTCAAGCTCCATAAAAAGTTGTTGGTATTTTATTCAGATCACATTACATTATAAATTAACTTAGAGATAACAAGCATCTTTATGATGTTAAATCATCCTATCTAAGAACAAAGGCTATCTTTCCACTCACCAATCTAATTTAATTTTAAAAAAACTGGGTTCTAACTATGTTGGAGAGAGATGGGGAAGAGCCAAAGGTCATTGACCTTAATGGGAAGTCAATAGATAACGGCTAAAATTGGTAAGGCAAGGAATGGTACAGGCAGATTAGTTAGAAATACATAGATAAATGCCAAGGGAAAGAGCTACAAGAGTGAGAGGATTTTTTTTTTTTTAGCTGTATGCAGGGCTCTCACTGCTGTGGCCTCTCCTGTTGTGGAGCACAGGCTCCAGACGCGCAGGCTCAGCGGCCATGGCTCATGGGCCCAGCCGCTCTGCAGCATGTGGGATCTTCCTGGACTGGGGCACAAACCCGTGTCCCCTGCATTGGCAGGCGGACTCTCAACCACTGCGCCACCAGGGAAGCCCCCCCCCCGCTATTTTTTTAAGGAGGCTTTTAGTACATATATTAGTCAGGGTCCTGGTAGGAAACAGATGGCACACTCAATCAGAGTGATTGTGAATATTAGTAAAAGTGCTATTTAGAGGTGTGGGTGGGTAAAAGGATATAAACAAGGCCTGGTGCAGCACCCTGCCACTAGCAGCAACAGGGAGCCATTACCACGCTTGGCCTAAAGAGTGACAGGAGGAAGGGACAATTTAAAGGAACCAAGTGAACTGTAGGAGAGGACAGCCCAATAGAAACCTTGGACTTGAGTTGAACATAGTTACTGCTCACTGCAGCATGACAGGTTGAGAGCATGACAAGGAGGGAATAATTATCATCTTACTCTTCTCCCACTCTTCCCAGTGCCTTCTAATAGCTGAACCAAAGCAGAAGGCAGAGGGCAAAGGCATATAATAAAACAATAAAATAATAATAAAAAACAACTTTAGTCAATGAATCTATGGTCTAAGGGAACATGATTCAAATAATTATAATAAAGGTTGAAAAGTGATAAATGCCTGAAGAGGGATCAAGAATATTCCTAGTAAGGGAATCCTGGAAGGGGACTTCCCTGGTGGTGCAGTGGTTAAGAATCCGCCTGCCAATGCAGGGGACCCGGTTTCAATCCCTGGTCTGGGAAGATCCCACATGCCGCAGAGCAACTAAGCCCATGTACCACAACTACTGAGCTTGCGCTCTAGAGCCTGCGAGCCATAACTACTGAGCCCGCGCGCCATAGCTACTGAAGCCTGCACGCCCTAGAGCCTGCGTGCCACAACTACTGAGCCTGCGTGCTGTACGCCTAGAGCCTGTGATCCGCCACAAGAGAAGCACATGCAATGAGAAGCCCACGCACCGCAATGAAGAGTAGCCCCAGCTCACCACAACTAGAGAAAGCCTGCACACAGCAACAAAGACCCAACGCAGCCAAAAATAAATAAAACTAAAAAAAAAAAAAAAGAATCCTGGAAGATTCTCTAGAGGGGGACATAAACGTTCAGTTCAAAACAGTCATGTCAGCAGAAACACCATGAGCCTCTTGTTTTACAGTTGAATATCACTATTGGTACAGTGGCCTCTCAAACTCATCCTGTAAGTGAACACTCCCTTCCTGCCCAGAGGCAATGGAAGTTTTTAGTTCATGGTTTCTAATTTATACTGCATTTGGCTTCCTTGATGTTATACCCCTTCTCTATGCTCTTTGCCTCCTTGAATTGCACCCTGCTCCTCTGAGACAGGAAAGCATTGTGGGAAGTGCTATATTGAAATCAGTAGACCTAGAATTGAAATTCCTAACTTTCACTTACTAGCTGTGTGACCTTGATAAAGTTACTTAGCATCTCTGAGCCTCAATTCCACTTTGCAAAAGAAGAATAATACCTACGAGAATAATATCTACCTCATGGAATTGCTGTGAGTTAAAGATGCTATATGTCAAGTACCTGGCATGAGGCCTGTCACTCAGTAGATAGCAGGTTAGGGTGTTACTGCAGACTGTAGGCTCTCCATTTTCCCACCAGTTTCTTGACTTTGAGCCCTTTAGAGTCACTCCAGTGGGAGTTGCTCTCCTGGCAGCTACTTGAAACGAAAGTTTCTGGACAGAGTTGGAAAGGACCTTAGTAGTAATCTGGTCCATCTTGCCAGCAAATGCAGGAGATTCTGCCACAGGCTTCAGGGTGGATGACCACCCTGACTCTATCCACATTAACAGAGAGCTCAACACCATTGAGTTCTGAAGCTGCCTGTTAACAGAAGATTGGTTGATTAGAAGAAAGCTTTTCCTTGAATTGAGCTGAAATCACTTTCCCCACTAACTAGAGACTCAAAACAATCTAGAGCTAAAAGAAATCTTCAGGCTCTTCAAGCGCACCAACTTATATTATGAATGAAGAATCTGAGGCTCAGGGAGGCAAGGCAACGCTATTCTTCGTGGTAATGGTTTGTGGAGCTACACAGAACCGTCTCCTCCTCTGCCCTTCAGTGTTATCAACGAGCAGGCCTCCTAGTTCTTTCAGAGCCTCTCCCCCAATCATTCAACATGCCCCCCCACTTTACCACTCTGATCACTCACCATTGCATATGCAAGTGTGTGATGCCCGGAACTAAATCTGATTCTTAGTGTGATCTGGTCCTAGCAGAGTGAAATGAGACTATCTGAGATCCCAGGCAACGGATGGCCATTAGACCTAGAAAGGCCAAGAACTGGAGTTAGACAAAACCAGCAGGTCATTTAGAGAAATGAAGTTGGTTGTGGTTGCTCAGTTCTATTAGGCCCCCTTCACTGGACACTTAAAATTTGCCTGTGTGCTTCTGAAATGTCTGTGCCAGCTCCAAAGAAGGTGCTTAGGAATATTAATATAGATTTATTTATTTATTATTTTATCAAAAGGAGAATGACTTTATTATTTAACATTATGATAGAGGAAAAATATTTTGATTAACATTCTTCTAGGCATCTCTTTATCCATACACACATGTATATTGGATTGGCCAAAAGGTTCACTCTGTTTTTTCCATAAGATGGCTCTAGTAGCACTTAATTGTCTTTAACTTCATTTGAAACAATTTTGTTAGAGTCTTTGTGACAACTGTCCTATCAGCATGCATTTAAAAAAAGAATTATCAAAATGGGTGAATTTTTGTGTAGCCATTTTAATATTGAAGATGGAAGAAAAATGCAACATTTTTGGCATATTATGCTTTATTATTTCAAGAAAGGTAAAAATGCAACCGAAACACACAAAAAAAAGATGTGCAGTATATGGAGAAGGTGCTGTGACTGATTGAACATGTCAAAAGTGGTTTGCGAAGTTTCACGCTGGAGATTCCTCGCTGGACGATGCTCCACAGTCAGACGAGTTGAAGTTGATAGCGATCAAATCAAGACATTAACTGAGAACAATCAACGTTATACCACGCAGAGATAGCTGACATACTCAAAATATCCAAATCAAGCGCTGAAAATAATTTACACTAGCTTGGTTATGTTCATCGCTTTGATGTTTGGGTTCCATATAAATTAAGTGAAAAAAACCTTGACCGTATTTCTGCATGCGATTCTCTACTTAAATGTAACGAAAACATTCTGTGTTTAAAACAAATTTTGACGGACAATGAAAAGTGGATACTGTACAATAATGTGGGATGGAAGAGATCGTGGGGCAAGTGAAGTTAACGACCACCAACCACACCAAGGGCTGGTCTTTATCCAAAGAAGGTGTTGTGTATGTGGTAGGATTGGAAGGGAGTCCTCTATTATGAGCTCCTTCCAGAAAACCAAATGATTAATCCCAACAAGTACTGCCTCCAGTTAGACCAACTGAAAGCAGCACTTGACAAAAAGCATCCGGAATTAGTCAACAGAAAACACATAATCTTCCATCAGGATAATGCAAGACTGCATGTTTCTTTGATGACCAGGCAAAAACTGTTACAGCTTGGCTGGGAAGTTCTGATTCATCTGCCGTATTCACCAGATGTTGCACCTTTGGATTTCCATTTATTTAGGTCTTTACAAAATTATCTTAATGAAAAAAATTTCAATTCCCTGGAAGACTGTAAAAGGCACCTGGAACAGTTCTTTGCTCAAAAAGATAAGATGTTTCGGGAAGATTGAATTATGAAGTTGCCTGAAAAATGGCAGAAGGTAGTGGAACAAAAGGATGAATATGTTCAATAAAGTTCTTGGTGAAATTGAAAAATGTCTTTTATTTTTACTTAAAAGCCAAAGGCATTTTTTGGCCAACCAGATACGTAAGTCATAAATGTATCGGAAACACACACATAATTTTATACAAGCCAGTTTTGTACAACATACATGCCTGTTATTTTATAACATCCTTTTTCTTTTGTAGCATCCTTTTTCTTAATATTTTGTAGATATCTTTCTATATCAAAGAACATAAGTTCATATTCTTTTTTTTATTTTATTGGAGTATAGTTGATTTACAATGTTGTATTAGTTTCAGATGTACAGCAAAGTGATTCAGTTATACATACACATATATTCTTTTTTTTCAGATTCTTATCCCATATAGGTTATTACAGAATATTGAGTAGAGTTCCCTGTGCTATACAGTAGGTCCTTGTTGGTTATCTATTTTATATATAGTAGTGTGTGTATGTTAATCCCACGCTCCTAATTTATCCCTCCCCGCCACATTTCCCCTTTGGTAACCATAAGTTTGTTTTTGAAATCTGTGAGTCTGTTTCTATTTTGTAAATAAGTTCATTTATATCATTTTAAAATTAGATTCTACATATGAGTGATATCATATGATTTTTGTCTGACTTACTTCACTTAGTATGATAATCTCTAGGTCCATCCATCTTGCTGCAAATAGCATTATTTTGGTGTTTTTTATGGCTGAGTAGTATCCCATTGTATATATGTACCACATCTTCTTTATCCATTCTTCTGTTGGTGGACATTTCGGTTGCTTCCATGTCTTGGCTATTGTAAATAGTGCTGCAATGAACATTGGGATGCATGGATCTTTTCGAATTATGGTTTTCTCTGGATATATGCCCAGGAGTTGGATTGCTGAATCATATGGTAGTTCTATTTTCAGTTTTTTAAGGAACCTCCATACTGTTCTCCATAGTGGTTGTACCAATATAGATTTAATTTTAACCTTTTCTCTACCAAATACACAAAAAGCAAGGGGGGAAGTGGAGATAGGGGAGAGTGTCAAAGGAAGAAATAGACCTATTATCCCCAAACCAGAGTTGTTAATTAGCAGTTTTGCCCAAATAAAGTATTAAACTTATCACATGACTTTAAAAAAAGCAGAATTTCTAGAAGTCCAGCATTGTTGGTATTTTCTGGTAATGTTGATAGAGAAGGCACGATAGATAACTGCCTAGTACAAGGTAAAATAAAACTGGTGAGTCCTTTTGTTCAAAGCCAGAGAAATTACCTCTGGTTCTTACAACATTTCTGAGAAGAGGAAGGAGGCATGGCTGAAAATATTACTGTCTTGTGCAACTGAGTAATCCTCAGAGAAGTTATGTTTTTGTGAAATTCCTATAGTCGCCACCATATTGAACAAGATGCCATTTGCCACAATAATTTGTTTTAGGATCATCACCACATGTGGTAATTGGTTTTGGTTTTTTTTTTTTTTCTTTGCGGTACGCGGGCCTCTCACTGTTGTGGCCTCTCCCATTGAGGAGCACAGGCTCCAGACGCTCAGGCTTAGCGGCCATGGCTCACGGGCCCAGCCGCTCCGCGGCATGTGGGATCTTCCCGGACTGGGACACGAACCCGTGTCCCCTGCATCGGCAGGCGGACCCTCAACCACTGCGCCACCAGGGAAACCCTAGTAATTGGTTTTTGAGATTTTTTTCCCTAAATCTTAAAAAAGCAGTGACCACTGATATTATAATGGGTACATTCAGTTCTGGTTTTAATGGGAGATATCTATTTTTATATCCTAGGCAACTCTAATTTTTTCACTTACCTATGTAGTCTTTTCCCTGTTTTAGACAAATTGGATATATACCCTCCTGGATCATCTTTTTTTTAAAAAAATCACCCTCCTTTACATGAAAGACATTTTTCACAAGACCAGAAGTGGTCTTCAGAAGCAGCTGATCTGATTACCTGATTACTGTCAAAAAGAACAGCTATATAAGTACCATGCCAAAACAAAAATTGTGGCTTTTGTCAGAAGTTTGCCATTATTCAGATGGACAGTTTTTTTTTTTGCAGTACGCAGGCCTCTCACTGCTGTGGTCTCTCCCACTGCGGAGCACAGGCTCCAGACGTGCAGGCTCAGCGGCCATGGCTCATGGGCTCAGCCACTCCGCGGCATGTGGGATCTTCCCAGACCGGGGCACGAACCCGTGTCCCCTGCATCGGCAGGCGGACTCTCAACCACTGCGCCACCAGGGAAGCCCCAGATGGACAGTTTTAAATAACACACATGCAGCTGCTTATAAAATTTTTTTATCTTTGTTGCTGTTTTAAAAAAACAACAGCTATTAGCAGCCTCCACCAGGTCAATGAAATAAATAGCTAACTCCTGCCACAGTCTCCAAGGGAATTTATCCTGGACTCATGCTGCACTCAGATGACTGAATGCAACAGGCAGGATGACATCCTGCAGGGATGCAGGGAGCATCTTTTCTACTGTGCTTCAGTCTGAAGAGGGAGAGTTTGTGAAGCTTCATAAAGTACCAATTTGGTTTTGGTTCAGTAAAGTAACTGTACTTTGTGGTTTAGTTTGAATTATTATTTTTTTAATTATTTATTTTTGGCTGCGTTGGGTCTTCGTTGCTGCACACAGGCTTTCTCTAGCTGCGGTGAGTGGGGGCTACTCTTCGTTGCGGGGCATGGGCTTCTCATTGCGGTGGCTTCTCTTGTTGCGGAGCACGGGCTCTAGGCACGTGGGCTTCAGTAGTTGCAGCACACGGGCTCAGTAGTTGTGGCTCACAGGCTCTAGAGCGCAGGCTCAGTAGTTGTGGCACAAGGTCTTAGTTGCTCTGAGGCATGTGGGATCTTCCCGGACCAAGGCTTGAACCCGTATCCCCTGCATTGGCAGGCGGATCCTTAACCACTGTGCCACCAGAGAAGTCCCTTGAATTATTTTTTAAAAGACTAGTTTATGAAATCTTATTGCTGTCTTAAATGTTATTTGTCTTACAGGCAAAACTTTTTTCTGTGATAAGACACGATCAAATTAATAATGGAAGTCAGTGGGAAATCTGATTCAATTTTAAAACTAGCATTATACCCAGTTCTGTTTAAGATTTTTCATCTGGTCTGTCTTTTCTGAGAGAAAGGAAGGAGGTAAGGTTGAGGGGGTAGTTACTGTATCTACAGGTTAATGATACTATTCACTCTAACAGTTCTCTGACTTTCTTAATCCAGCAGTAAAGAATTTTGAATTGTCCAACTCAGTTACTCCTAAAAACTGTTGCCCCAAACAAAAGGCACAAAGAACAGTGACAAAGATGCTGCTTTTGATAAGAGACCAAAGCAGGCTTTCTGAAGTAAGTTATTAACTCATATCAGAAACAAAAGAATGGCCACCATCACGGGGTTAACATAAATTTGACGTGGAAAAGGCACAGCTTTAGAAATAGAAAACCTGGAGTCTTGTCCTCCTTACTACTTCACTTTAATGAATTTGGGGCAATTCACTTAATCTCTGACTCTCAATTACCTGCTGAAGGCAGAATGCTGGTTCTAATCACCTTGTAAGGGTGTCTTTCAGTGGTAAGATCTATTAGCAGAATTATTCTTGGGAAAGTAGGTGTCTTTGTTTCAGGAAATACCATCATAGGCCCCTAGGGCATAAGGGCTGGCTAGGGCTCAGACAACCAAAAAGAACCAAAAGGCTGCACTTGCAGAAGCAGGAAATTAATTTTTCTTGGGGGCTGCGTTGGGGAGAAGGTGCTCTTTATAGGGTGGAGGAGGGGTTGGCTAGGAGATTGCCAGAGTTAAGGCCCTGCATGGGGTAAAAGCCAGTGAGAAACCTCCAGTAAGGAATGATCAAAAGGACATTTATGAACCAGGAAGCCTAAAATGTAATTTTAAGTGCTTTGTGGCTTAATGGGCAATGTGACCCTTCCCCAAGACCCACATGTCTTAGAGAACTTGAACACACTAATGGTCTGCGTGAGTGGAGGTTTGTTGGAAAAGGAGTAAGGAACCATATGGCCACATTGGGGAACAGAGATGGTCTTAGAAAAGCCAGCCAGAGCTGGGAGGCAGAAAGACCCTCTGAACAATATACCCTCATAAATCAGCAGAAGGCTTGGTAGAGCTATGGACCTTGGCTGGGCACAGTGGAGCTTAAGCCCATCTGATCTAGAGATGACAGGGCTCGCAAAGCCCAGATGACATTTGGGTTAGCTGATTGGGGCGGTGGGAGGGTGTCTATAGGCTGCTCTCTGAGCACCGCTGCTACCTTCATCTTCAGCGTTTTCACCCTCTACATCAGTGTCAGTTTAAGGGGTGATTTCAAAGTCTTGTAGGATCACCTCTGTGTGTCTCCAGTATTTTGATTAGAACACAGGCATTTCCCCCTAATATTTCTCCCTTCAATATGTTTCTTAAACCCCTCTATATTGTTCTTATGTTATTTTCTAGCTTGAACTCATTTTGTCTTTTTGTTTCTTTTCCTCTCTTAGAAGTGAATTGGCAGAAATTCTGGTTTATTTCCTGTTTTATCTTCCATTTGTCATTCAGATTTTTCTTTACCTGGAAATCTCTGAAGATTATTTGCAAGGTTTCCTTAGCCTTGCGATTTGCTTTCTGTGAGCGCTATTCTATAGGACATCAATTTTTAGCATATTTAAAGAAAATTAGATCATCTTTCATATCCAAAAATTTCGTTGCTTCCTTCAACTTCACTTTTTAAAAGAAATTTATGTTTAAGTGTTCCACATTTGTTCTATTCTGTGACAGTTTCACGTTCTCACTCTAAGTGAAAACAATCACTTTGGAGTTTCATCTAAAAGCATTAACTCCTTCTAAAGATTATGCTAGTGTGAGAATAAATTAGTATAACCTGTCTGTCAAGAAATTTGGCAATATAGTACTTGTCAAGAGCCTTCAAAATGTTTCTACCCTTTGCCTCAGGGATCACATTTCTAGGAATCTTTCCACTGGAAATAATCATAAACGTGGTCAAAGATTTATGCATGTTTATTACAACATTACTTATTTGAGATAGTGACAGATTGAAAACAACCTGAGATACTGACAGATTGAAAACAACCTGAATGCCCAGCAAAAGGAAAATAAATTGTGACATCCATATGATAAAAATTATGCGGCATTTAAAAAAGTATGCTTTTTCCTGAACTGGCAGTCAGTTTAAAACATTTGCATAATCATTCTGAGTGTCCATGACTTCCAAGATGGAAAGCCAGAATGGCTTGGGTCCCTTTAGGAATTTAACCTTGTCCATTGCCTATGAAAATAAGCCCAGAATGGGGAAGAGTCTTACCCCAGAGGCCCAGCTCCACAGTTTCTGTCTTTGCAAGCCTGGGGGACTTTATAATCCATATTTTTACCAAGGTTTCCACGTGGTTCTGACATGAGCACAGTCTGAGACATCCCTTCCTCTACCACCACCAGGACCTGAACTCTGACAGGAATTGAGGAGGGGAGTAGAAAAAATTTGTTCTTTCAAAAAATTTTTATGATCTGGCAAAGCGCTATTTTGAAGTAGAATTTTTTAAAACATTATATTATTCCAAATTTGTGGGGAAAATTAATATATGCTTAGAAAAAATTAACACACCAAAATATTTACAGGGTTTAAATCTGGGTGATGGAATTGAGTATGATTTATGGGGAACCATGATTCAGAGAGATGAGGTAATTTTCTCAGGTTCTCATAGCCAGCAAAGTGCTGGAGTAAAGATCCAAACCCAAGGCCATTTGCTCATAAAGTCTGCTCTAATAGCTAGTGACTCTTACTTAAATTGGAAAACCATGTGTAAAAAACCCACAAATATGGTACTCTAAGTGTGATAGATTGAATTATTGGTCCCAATTATTCACTGTCCTGTAGGAGTATTTTACATTCACCCCTTGCTATGGCCTTATGATGGATAGAATGTATTCTGAGCACCTTGATTTTGGGCTTAGGCATATGACTTGCTTTGGCCAGTGGGTTGAGGGTGAAAATAATGAAAGGGAAGGCTTAAAATGGGCTGGTAAAATTGGGCCTTTTCTCTTTGTACTGCTACCTTTTGCCATGTGAATAGTATATTTTGAGTAAGCTCTGGTCCAAGGAGAATGAGGAATAGTAGACAAACATAGACCCAACCTTCTGATTAAAGCTTAAATTTCAGCCAATCTGAAAATACATAGGGAAAAATAAATAATTATGGTTTTAGGTTATTGGATTGTGGATTGTTATATTTTATGTAGAATTATTATGGCTGATTGATATGAAACATAAAGATGTTTGTATTAAGTAACAAAACTGAATCTCTTGATATGTCAGTATAAGTCCAAATTTGGTGATGCAAATGTAGGGTCTACAGGTTCTCACCACCTGGTTAAAGGGTATAAAAAGGCCTTTTATTTAATGCAAACTGCCTCATCACTTGGTATGAGAACTAGTGTCAAATGAGGAGGGAGAAGTTCACATAGAAATGCATGGCATTCTGAGGAAAAAAGGAACACAAACCCCAAATCTCTCAAGTCTAGGGTTGGGAAAAACAATTGATGTGGGCCAGGCCAGAGTAGGGATTAACAAGGAAGAAAAGAGAAGAAATTCTTGTCTCCAGAATTTAGAAGGAAGTTCTTTTCTTTTGGGACATGGAAACACATTCTGCCCATCATGAGGCCACAGCAAGTGTGTGGATGTAAAGGGTAGAGGGTTCTAGGCTCAACAACCTTTGAGGATGGAGCTGGAAGGCTCTGACACCAAGTCACCATGGGCACCTTGTGTGAGCTTTAGAGAACTATGACTTAGTCTGTGGACTGTACCTGTGGAGTCCAACCACTGATCCCACATTTATACCCTCCCCACCTTTTTTTTTTTTAACAGAAATGAGATCATACTTCTTTTAATCAGCTGTATTTTGCAGTATACCATGAACTGTTTTCCAAATCACTAAATATTCTTCTATAATTCAGTTTTTAATAAGTATAGAATGTTCTTTTCTATGGCCCAGCATCCTAGGGCATCTGCTTACTTAGGATGAGAATTCAGACAGATAGAAATGTCTTCTCCCGTGTTCTATCCTCCACAATTTAAAATAAATGTTAACACTATGTCTTTTTAAAAATATGAATCTTTATTTAAAGCAAGCATATGCTAAATGAAACTTCCAGAAAGTAAATTAATTGTAGGAGAGAAAAATCAAAGAAAATAAAATATTAGGTAAACTATTTCAGCCAAAGCAATGAAAAAAGAAACAAATTTAAAGGAGTCTCTCTAAATATTCATTAATATTTAATAAGAAATATTTATGAACAAGAAAAATATGAAACATGAAAATTTTACTTTTTTTTTCATAAGTCACAATCCTGATAATTATCCTAAGCATATGATTCAAAATAAGAATAGTCCAGGGCTTCCCTGGTGGCACAGTGGTTGAGTGTCCGCCTGCCGATGCAGGGGACACGGGTTTGTGCCCCGGTCCAGGAGCATCCCACATGACGCGGAGCAGCTGGGCCCGTGAGCCATGGCCGCTGAGCCTGCGCGTCCGGGGCCTGTGCTCTGCAACGGGAGAGGCCACAACAGTGAGAGGCCCGCGTACCGCAAAAAAAAAAAGAATAGTCCATAAGTGTTTGGTTGAGCAACTCCTAACAGACTCAATCTTCCCACAGATTACTATAAACTGGACAAAATACAAAAGCACAGAGATTTTGGAGAGGAGTCAACAGTCAAGAAAAAAAGGGACATCAGGGTAAGTTATTCATTTTCAAAGCTTTTTGAATTAAGAGAAGACTCAGTCAGTACTGCATGGAGTAACTAAAACGGAGAGATGTTTGCTGTCTTTCTGGTGTAAAGCACCACAGGATAAAGTTGAAGGAAGTCCCAGGTGCTGTAGAGGGGAGAGTGGAATCTCAGGAGGGAGAGAGTCACAGAGGGAGTACTCTTAATTCTGTGTATAAACTCTGGCCAAATCTCTGGTCGACTCCTGAACCACATACATATGCAACGGACAGACTTGAGCTAAGAACAAAAGAATTGAATTGACATTTGAGCAACCATTCAAGAGATAGCATTTACAGTTCAAGTTCAGTCAAATTAGTTGCTGGTTAAAACACACACACTGTCTCTCAAAATATAACATAATCCAGAATCTCTACAACATAGCATTTACAAGGTCCAGGATACAGTTTGAAGATCCATTCTCAAGGGAAAAGACAATCAACAGAGACCAATGGTGAGAAGACGTAAATGTTGAAATTAGCATACAGGGATTCAAAACTATTATAATTACGTTCAAGGAAGTAAAGAAAATATGCTCACAATGAGTAAAACGATACGGACTATAAAAAAGAACTAAATGGAAATTCTAGAACTGAAACATACAATATCTGAAATAAAAAATTCACTGGGTGGATTTGACAGTAAATTTTGGATAACAGAGGGAAGACCCAGTGAGCTTGAATATCCAATCTGAAGAACAAAGAGAAAAAAATACTGAAAAATAAATAATTTAGAGCTCCAGGGACTTATGGGACAATACAAAAAGTCCAACGTGTGTGTTATCAGAGGGAAGAGAGAATGAGTAAACAACGTATTTTTTCCATATCCAGTGAAGATAATTTTTTTTTTTTTTTTATGGCTGTGTTGGGTCTTCGTTGCTGCGTGCAGTCTTTCTCTAGTTGCGGCGAGTGGGGGCTATGCTTCGTTGCAATGTGCATGGGCTTCTCATTGTAGTGGCTTCTCTTGTTGCGGAGCACGGGCTCTAGGCACGTGGGCTTCAGTAGTTGCGGCACGTGGGCTCAGTAGTTGTGGCTCATGGGCTCCAGAGTGCAGGCTCAGTAGTTGTGGTGCACAGGTTTAGTTGCTCTGCAGCATGTGGGATCTTCCTGGACCAGGGATCGAACCCATGTCCCCTGCATTGGCAGGCGGATTCTTAACCACTGTGCCACCAGGGAAGCCCATTTCATTTGTTATTGAATGAAAGATTCCTTAAATTCTGTAGTGCTTTACCATTTTCAAAAGTTTCACACACATGATTTTATATATTCCCATAATAACCCTTTTTTTCTCCCCTATGCTTATGTTGCTCCTCCCCTTTCCCTCTCCCCACTGTTAACCACTAATTTGTTGTCTATGTATGTCTGTTTCTTTTTGTTTTATTCACTACTTTGTTGTATTTTTTGGATTCCACATATAAGTGATATCATACAGTGTTTGTCTTTCTCTGTCTGACTTATTTCACTTAGCATAATGCCCTCCATATCCATCCATGTTGCTGCAGATGGCAAAATTTCATTCTTTTTTAATGGCTGAGTAGTATTATATTGTGTGTGTGTGTGTGTATAAAAAATGTCTTCTTATCTTTTAACTTTTTAATTTTTTTGGCCATGCCACGCGGCATGCAGAACTTCCCCAACCAGGGATTGAATCCATGCCCCCTGCATTGGAAGCACGGAGTCTTAACCACTGGACCACCAAGGAAGTCCTATATCATGTCTTCTATATCCATTCATCTGTGGATGGGCCCAGGTTGCTTCCATATAGTGGCAATAATATGCTTGGAATAATGCTGCCATTAACTTTGGGGCGCATGTATCTTTTCGAATTAGTGTTTTTGGTTTTTTTCGGATATATACCCAGAAGTGGAATTGCTGGGTCATATGGTAGTTCTATTTTTAGTTTTTTGCGAGACTGCCATACTGTTTTCCACAGTGGCTGCACCAACTCAAATTCCTACCAACAGTGTATGAGGGTTCCCTTTTCTCCACATCCTTGCCAACATTTGTTACTTGTGTTCTTTTTTTTTTTTTTGGGTACGCGGGCCTCTCACTGTTGTGACCTCTCCCGTTACAGAGCACAGGCTCCGGACGCGCAGGCCCAGCGGCCATGGCTTACGGGCCCAGCCGCTCCACGGCATGTGGGATCCTTCCAGACCAGGGCACGAACCCGTGTCCCCTGCATCGGCAGGCAGACTCTCAACCACTGCGCCACCAGGGAATCCCGTTACTTGTGTTCTTTTTGATAATAGCGATTCTGACAGGTGTGAAGTGATACCTCATTGTGGTCTTTTTTTTTTTTTGTAGCTTATTTTATACATAATAGTTTGTACCTCTTAATCTGCTACTGCAATATCGCCCCTCCCTCATTGTTGTCTTGATTTGCATTTTTCTGATGATTAGCCATGTTGAACATCTTTTCATGTGCCTGTTGGCCATCTGTATTTCCTCTTTGGAAAAATGTCTATTCAGTTCTTCTGCCCATTTGTCAATTGGGTTGTTTGGTTTTTTCGATTTGAGTTGTATGAGCTGTTTATATGTGTTGGATTTTAACCCCTTATTGGTCATATCATTTGCAACTATTTTCTCCCATTCAATAGGTTGACTTTTTGTTTTGGTGATGGTTTCCTTCGCTGTGCAAAAGCTTTTAAGTTTAATTAGGTCCCATTTGTTTCTTTTTGTTTTTATTTCTCTTGCTTTAGGAGATGGATCCAAAAATAAATTGCTTTGATTTATGTCAGAGTGTTCTACCTATGTTTTTCTCTAGGAGTTTTATAGTATCCAGCCTTACATTTAGGTCTTTAATCCATTTTGAGTTTATTTTTGTATGTGGTGTTAGAGAATGTTCTAATTTTATTCTTTTACATGTAGCTGTATGATTTTCCTAGTACCACTTATTGAAGAGACTGTTTTTTCTCCATTATATATTCTTTCCTCCTTTGTCATAGATTAATTGATCATAAATGTATCAGTTTAATTCTGGGCTCTTTATCCAGTTCCATTGATCTATGTGTCTGCTTTTGTGCCAGTACCATACTCTTTTGATTATTGTAGCTTTATAGTATAGTCTGAAATCAGGGCACATGATTCCTCGAGCTCTGTTCTTCTTTCTCAAGATTGTTTTGTTGGGGATTCCCTGGTAGTTCAGTGGTTAGGATGTGACACTTTCACTGCCGTGCGCCCAAGTTAAATCCCTGGTTAGGGAACTAAGATCCCACAAGCCATGCAGCGTGGCCAAAAAACAAAAAAAAAAAATTCCAAGATTGTTTTGGCTATTCAGGGTCTTTTGTGTTTCTAGACAAATTTAAAATTTAAAAATTTTTTTGTTTTAGTTCTGTGAAAAATGCCATTGGTAATTTGATAGGGGTTACATTGAATTTGTAGATTGTCTTGGGTAGTATGGTCATCTTAACAATATTTATTCTTCCAATCCAAGAGCATGGTATATCTTTACATCTGTTTATGTCATCTTCAGTTTCTTTCACCAGTGTCTTATAGTTTTTGGAGTACAGGTCTTTTGCCTCCTTAGGTAGGTTTACTCCTAGGTATTTTATTCTTTTTGATGTGTTGGTAAATGGGATTGTTTCCTTAATTTCTCTTTCTGATACTTTGTTGTTAGTGTATAGAAATGTAACAGGTTTCTGTATATTAATTTTTATCCTGCAACTTTACCACATTCATTGATGAGCTTTAGTAGTTTTCTGGTGGCATTTAAAAAATTTTCTACGTATAGTATTGTGTCATCTGCAATCAGTGACAGTTTTACTTCTTCCCTTCTAATTTGGATGCGTTTTATTTCTTTTTTTCCTCACTGATTGCTGTGGCTAGGACTTCCAAAACTATGTTGACTAAAAGTGGTGACAGTGGGCATCCTTGTCTTGTACCTGATCTTAGCAGAAATGCTTTCAGATTTTCACCATTGAGTCTGATGTTAGCTGTGGGTTTGTCATAAATGACCTTTTTTTATGTTGAAGTATGTTCCCTCTATGCCTGCTTTCTGGAGAGTTTTTATCATAAGTGGATGTTGAATTTTATCAGAAGCTCTTTCTGCATCTATTGAGATGATCATACGGTTTTTATTCTTTAATTTGTTTATCTGGTGTGTCACATTGATTGATTTGCAGATATTGAAAAATCCTTGCATCCCTGGGATAAATCCCACTTGATCATGGTGTATGATCCTTTTAATGTTTTAATGTATTCCTATATTAATCATTGCATATAATCCTTTTAATGTATTAATATATTCCTATATTTGGTGAAAGATATACATTTACAGATGAAGGAAAGTCAGTGAAATGAAATAGGGTAGACATAAAGAAAACCATGCTTAGAAACATTGTAGTCAAACTGCTGAAAAAAGATAAAGGGGAAATTTTATCTTTAAAAGACAAAAATATGTCTGACCTGTTTCATTTAGCATAATGCCCTCAAGGTCTATCCATGTTTTTGCAAATGGCAAGATTGCATTCCTTTTATGGCTGAATAATATTCCCCTTTGTGTGTGCGAGTGAGTGAGTGTGTGTGTGTGTGTGTGTGTGTGTGTATACATGCACACCACTTTTTCTTTATCCATTCATCCATCAATGGATATTTAGGTTGTGTCCATGTATTGGCTATTATATATAATGCTGCAAGGAAAATGGGGTGCAGGTATCTTTTCAAGATAGTGACTTAGTTTCCTTTGGATAAATACCCAGAAGTAGAATTGGATCATATGGTAGTTCATTGGATCATATGGTAGTTCTATTTTTAACATTTTGAGGATCCTGCATACTGTTTTACATAGTGGCTACACCAATTTACATTCTTATCAACAGTGCACAAGGGTTCCCTTTTATTCACATCCTTGCCAACACTTGTTATTTCTTGTCTTTTTGATAATAGCTATACTAATAGGTATGAGATGATATCTTATGTGGCTTTGATTTGCATTTCCCTGATGATTAGTGATGTTGAGCACCTTTTCATGTACCTGTTGGCCATTTGTATATCTTCTTTGGAAAAATGTCTATTCAGCTCCTCTGCCCATTTTAAAATCAGATAGTCTTTTTGCTATTGAGCTGTATGAGCTCTTTATGTATTTTGGATATTAACCCTTTATCAGATATATGATTTTCAAAAATTTTCTCCCATTCCATAGGTTGCCTTTTCATTTTGTTAATGGTTTCCTTCACTGTATAGAACCTTTTAAATCCATTTTGAGTTGATTTTTGGGTGGGGTGTAAGATAGGGGTTCAGTTTTATTCTTTGACATGTGACTGTCTAGTTTTCCCAACACCATTTGTTGAGGAACTACCCTTTCTCCAATGTGTATTTTTACTTCTTTTGTTGTAAATTAATTTACCATGTATTTCTGGACTGTCTATTCTTTCCGTTGATCAACGGGATCTGTTTTTATGCCGACGTCATACTGTTTTGATTACTATAGCTTTGTAATATAATTTGAAATCTGGAATGTGGTGCCTCCAGCTTTGATCTTCTTTCTCAAGATTGCTTTGGCTGTTCAGAGTCTTTTGTGGTTCCATACAAATATTAGGATTATTTCTTCTATTTCTGTAAAAAATGCCATTGGAATTTTGATAGGGATTGCATTAAATCTGTAGATTACTTTGGGTAGTGTGAACATTTTAACAATATTAATTCCTCTAATTCATGAGAATGGAATATCTTTCCATTTATTTATGTCTTCTTCAATACTTAAGGGTGCCTTCAGTAATCCCCAGAACAAGCACTAATAAATGATGCAGAAAATATAGTGAAAAAGTAGGTTAAAAGTATTCAAATATCTAAAAGAAAAGGAGGAACAGAGAAACATCAAACTGAAGGAATTAACAAAAAGTAGACCCTTCCTTGGTTTCCCTTTGCTCCAGCACAAAATCCATGAGACCTCCATGGCCTGGACCTGCCAACTTTGCTAGACTTATTTCTCCAGCCCACTAGCATTCTCCATATTTAGCTTTCTCCTCTTCCCTTCTTGCTCCCTCTCCTGCCTTCTCCCTCTCTTGTCATCTGCCAGGGATACCTTTCCCACAGTCCTTCACTAGGCTAACTCCTTCTCATTCTTCAGGTCTCAGCAAGGTGACACTTCCTTCAGAAAGACTTTCTGGGCCAGGTTCTCCCTCCTGTGTGGTGGTCCCTTGCACTCCAAACATCCTTTATTAATTCACTCACCTAGCTTCTCTGAAATTTTTGGTCCATTACTTCTGTTTCCCTAGACTGAACTCCGTGAGGGCAGGGACATGGCCTGTTTTGCTCACCATTCTATCCATGGCCTGGCTTAGTGCCAGCACAGAGTAAATGCTTAGTAAACATTTGACAAGTGGCTAAAAGAGTGACTAAATGAATGAGTAGAGAAGGAAGATACTGAGAGGGAGAGAGTTCCTATGCTGGGGAGATGCTATCACAAAAATATTGCAGCAAGGGGAGCTGAGGGAACAAGCCGGTCAGAAGCACTGAAGCAGCATTTGCTGGCATGAAAGAAGACCAAGGTGTATTATTGAATGGAAAAAGCACAGAACAGTGTGAGGAGTATGCTGTCATTTGTGTCATATAGGCATAGTGTACTTCTTGAAAGGATGTACAAGAAGTCTGTAACAGTGAGTTTCATTGTGGAAGAAGGAAAATCTTTTCAGTTTGTACAATGTTCATGTATTGTTCATAAAATCAAAAACAAAAAGTAGATTATGGCATAAAGACTTTATGTGTAGTACTAGCCACATTTGGAAAAAATAAAAAAGAATCTCCATGCCTCTATTGGAATTCTCCAGAGAAACAGAACTGAGAGAGAAAGGGGGCGGGGAGGGAGAGGGAGAGACAGAGAGAGAGAATGTGTGTGTGTGTGTGTGTGTGTGTGTGTGTGTGTGTGTAAAGAGATTTATTATAAGGAATTGGCTCATGCAGTTATGGAAGCTGACACGTCCCAAAATCTGCAGAGCGAGTTGGCAAGCTGTAGACCCAGGAAGAGCTGAAGTTTCAGTTTGAGTCTGAAGGCAGGAAAAAGGCAAAGTCCTAGTTCAAAGGCAGTCAGGCAGATGGAATACTCTCTTACTTAGGGTAGGGTCAGCCTTTTTGTTCTATTCAGGCCTTCAACAGATTGGATGAGGCCCACGTACATTAGAGAGGGCAGTCTGTTTTAGTCTGTTGACCAGTTGAAATGTTAATCTCATCTAAGCACATTAACACTCAAAATAATATTTGAGCAAGTATCTGGGCACTCTATGGCCCTGTCAAGTTGACACATAAAATTAACCATCACAATGTCGTACAATAGGGTAGTGGAATATAATGCAGCAATTAAAGTGTAAATTTTGAAGCCTAGAGAAAGTGAATATGGTAGGAAGCTAAATGGAAAAGTAAAACACAGAATACTAGATTGCACCTACAATTGCGACTATAATAAATGGGCACACATGTATTAAAAATGGAAGCAAATAGGAAGAAATAAAAAGAGCTTTTGTGCTCTGCTGGTGAGTTTATGGGAAATAATTTCCCTTAAATTTTTCCTTTTATTTTTTAATAATATAATTGTTAAAAATTCAAAAAAACAGGAATCCTCGGTGTAGCAGTTTATAGGAGGATGGAGCAGTAATAAGAAACAGTGCCTGACACATTGCACTCAATAACTAATGAATGAATGAATAATAGCTACCATTGTCTTCACTTTGGTTCCCCAGTCGCAGATCATGAGACAAGGATTTGAGTGCCAAGTAGTTTATATGGGAGGTGATCACTGGGAGGGGCATAGAGAAGTGAGACTGAGAAGGGAAAGAAGCCAATATAGGGTGCTTTAATAAGAAGGTACCACTGAGAACAACTGAGTCACAGTCTATGGGGGACCTCTAGGAGAATATATGATATAGGCTTCAGTTTGTCCTAGGGAAAAAGAAAGAAGTTTTAATATATCAACTCCTATTGATCGTTGGTTGAAAGGCCTACTTCTGGGGGCATGAACTTCTTGGCATTTTCAACCTGCCCCAAGCAAGAGTTGACAAGAGAAAGCCCTCAGGTAGAGAGTCACAAGTGCTTGCAGTGAGAAGCTGTTGGTTGCTTGGGAACAATGAGTGCTGAAGACACACGGGTAGGGCACGACAACATTTACAAAGTTGACTATTAATTGAGTACCTACTATGATTCAGGCACTTAGAGAACATTTTCTCTAATCCACAGAACAATTTTACACGGGGATTATTATTAGTTCTATGTTTCAGGTGAAGAAACTGAAGCTCAGAGCGGTTGTGGCTTAAAGTCATACAGGGCAAGGTACAGAATCAAGTACTGGAGTCTAAGATTATGTTCACATCCTCTCGCTACCTCCCAGTAAACTCAGCACTGGAAACTTCCTAGATAAACTCACCAAAAATGTAAAATAGTGACACTTCAAAGGTAACAATTCACTAAGATCAGCTTCAAAACAGCACAACTATCTGGATCCAGTTCTGCAATCAGTAAGTACTGAAATGTCTAAGAGAAAGAGAAAGTCAGCATGGGACAGAGGGCAACTACGATGGTAGGAGCACTGTTACTAGCTAAGACTCAGGCCACTGTCAGTAAGCCTGCACATACTACTTTCTGCGAGATTAAAGAAGAAATCATGACTATGGAAGGAAATTTATAGATGCTATTAGAAAAGCAAATCTGCTTTTGTCACTCCCTCCCTCAGAATCCTTCAGTGATTCCCAGTTGCCTTCAGTATTATTCTTTTTTTTGTTTGTTTTCTGGACTCACCGTGCAGCTTGTGGGATCTACGTCTCCCACGCATGCCCTCGGCAGTAAGAGCACGGAGTCCTAACCACTGAACTACCAGGAAACTCTCCAGTGTTATTTTTTTTTGTAGAGCATACAAGTGCTTTAAGATTTGGCCCTGCCAACTTCTCCGTGCTCACTTCTACCGCTCACTCACAGCCATGTAAAACCACTTGTAGTCCTCAAACTAGCCCAGCTCTGTCACACCCCTGACCATTTATGAGGGCTGTTCCTACAGCCTAGAATTCTCTTTTCCACCTGGCTAATTCCTACTCATTATTCAAGGGTCAGTCACTAGCTCTTATAGTAAAGTTTCTCAAACTTTTAAAAAACCATACCCCTGGACTTCCCTGGTGGTCCATTGGTTAAGAATCCACCTACCTATGTAGGGCACATGGGTTCAATCCCTGGTCTGGTAAGCTCCCACGTGCCGTGGGTCAACTAAGTCTGTGCACCATAACTACTGAGCCTGTGCACCACAACGACTGAGCCCACATGCCACAACTACTGAAGCCCGCATGCTTGGGGGCCCGCGTGCTACAACTAGGCCCGTGCGCTTAGAGCCCATGCTCCACAACAAGAGAAGCCACCGCAATGAGAAGCCCACGCACTGCAACAAAGAGTAGCCCCTGCTGGCTGCAACCAGAGAAAGCCTGCACTAAGCAACAAAGACCCAGCACAGCCAAAAAAAAAAAAAAATACCCCTATGTGATATATATAAACATCCTATAAACATCCCATACCAGCCTTCCCTGACACTCTGATGATTCCCCTTTGAGAGTTGCTGATATGCAGAATATATAATCTATCTTCTGAATATCTCTGCCATCTGTGGTGATTTTATATTTACTTCTTGTAGTTTGAATTATGAAAACAATAGTTTTTTTCACTTTTCTAAATATAAAATAGCCTTATAATATTGAATATATTTTTTCAGACTTTGCTCTTCAATTCAGAAATTCCCCTCAGCAGCTTCTGTACTCCTTCCTCCTACCCACCCCAAGATGGGAATTACTATTCTATGAGAAATTTTTCAAGATGCCAGCCTAGGCTAGGTGGCACCTCTCTGTTCACAAAGTATCTTAAATATACCCCTTTGTATTAACCCTTTCACACTATATTGAAAGTGTTGATTTAACTGTGAGTTTTCCACTGAGTCCTGTATTTAGAGGCAGTAAATACATATTGAGGCTCTACCAAGTTCCAGGCACTGTCTTAGTTATGTGAGTAGTATTATCATCCTTAGGAGGAAAAAGAGGACAAGGGGTTATATAATTTATCAAGTAAGGTTCCAACTAGTAAGTGATAAAGCTACAATTCTAGGTGTGATGTGCCTGACAGCAGAGCCTATGCTCCTTCACTAAAGTGCATTTCCTGTCTGAGGCAAAGCTGTGTCTGAGTTCTGTGTCCATGTGCTCAGAACAGTGCCTGAAACCAGTAAGCCTATAATATTTGGGGGGGAGGGGGTGAACAAATGAACCAAAGACATCAAGAAAAGTAATAAAAATGCAAATGTGAATGTCACTGAGCAAATAAGTGATCAAGAAAGAAGACCAGGACTTCCCTGGCGGTGCAGTGGTTAAGAATCCACCTGCCAATGCAGGGGACATGGTTTGAGACCTGGTCCGGGAAGATCCCACATGCTGCAGAGCAACTAAGCCTGCGTGCCACAACTACTGAGCCTGTGTGCCACGACTACTGAAGCCTGCGTGCCTAGAGCCTGTGCTCTGCAACAAGACAAGCCACCGCAATGAGAAGCTCACGCATTGCAACCAAGAGTAGTCCCTGCTCTCCACAACTAGAGAAAGCCCATGTGCTGCAACGAAGACCCAAGGCAGCCAAAAATTAATTAATTAATTTAAAAATCTGCCTGCCAATGCAGGGGACACAGGTTCGATCCCTGGTCTGGGAAGATCCCACATGCCATGGAGCAACTAAGCCTGCTAGCCACAACTACTGAGCCCACATGCCACAACTACTGAAGCCCCCATGCCTAGGGCCCGTGCTCTGCAACAAGAGAAGCCACCACAATGAGAAGCCCATGCACTGCAACAAAGAGTAACCCCCACTTGCCACAACTAGAGAAAGCCCACACACTGCAATGAAGACCCAACGCAGCCAAAAATTAATTAATTAATTTAAAAAGAAAAAAAGAAGGAAGACCAACCCAGAAACCTCTATCTCAGGGCGTTTACACACAAAAAAAAAATAAAAAAGGAAACAACACAAAAAACAATGCAAGAAAAACTAAAAGACCTAGAACATAGATGAGAAAGGTTTAAGTAAAGACAATATGGAGTCTATAGGAAATAGAGAAGGCTAACAATGTGGAAATCATCATCAGGGAATAAGTAAGAAAATGTAGCTGAATAGATGAATATTGTGGCATTCTTTGTGTGAGTATTTGTTTACTCTCTCTCCACTTTTAATCAGCTCCATGAGGGTAGGAATCATATCTCTCTTGTTTCTCATATCTTCAGTGCTTAAAACAGTGCTTGATGTAAGGTTGGTGCTCAGTCGTTTGTTGAATGAATAAAAGAAAGCTGAGCATGAATAATGAGAAGACAGAAAATCCCATTCAAAAATCATCAGAGACAGCCACCTGTGGTGGTTCTGAAATATTGCCCCAAGAGGTAGCATTTATGCTCTTGAATCTGGGGAGGGTTTGTAAGTTCTTCAATCACAGAGTCTGACAGAAGTGACACTGGGTAACTTCTAAGGCCAGGTCATGAAACTGACAGAGGTTATCCTAGAATGCTCACTCTCTGTGTGCTCTCTCTCAGAGCCCAGTCATCATGCTGTGAGGAACCCATGCTATATGGAGAGGCCACATGTAATCACTCCAGCTGACAGATCCCATTGAGCCCAGCCCCAAGTCATCCCAGCCAGGTACCAGACATACGAGTACAGAAACCCACAGATGATTCATCTTCCAGCCATGTGAGTCTCCTCTCACTGCGGCCCCAGACATTGTGAAGCAGACAAGCCATCTCTGCTGGGCCCTCTCTGAATTACTGACCCACAGAATCCATAAGCATAATAAAATAGCTGCAGTTTCATGCAGCAGTTGAATAATCAGAACAATATCCATCCACACCTTTTCAAGATATCTCTTTGTCAGGCGTTTAAAGAAAAAAAAGGTAGGGTTTTATGAGTTGCAAGCAGAAAAGGAGAAATAACTTTTAGAGACCAAATGATAAGAATGCCTTTAAGACCTGTCCCTGAGAACTTCCCTGGTGGCATAGTGGTTAAGAATCCGCCTGCCAGTGCAGGGGACACGGGTTCAATTCCTGGTCCAGGAAGATCCCACATGCCGCAGAGCAACTAAGCCTGTGCGTCACAACTACTGAGCCTGCTCTCTAGAGCCCATGCTCAACAACTACTGAGCCCACATGCCACAACTACTGAAGCTCACATGCCTAGAGCCCAACAAGAGAAGCCACTGCAATGCGAAGCCCGTGCAGCTCAGTGAAGAGTAACCCCCACTTGACACAACTAGGGAAAGCCTGCACCGAGTAATGAAGACCCAACACAGCCATAAGTAAATAAATAAAATTGATTCTTTAAAAAAAAAACCAAAAACCTGTCCCTGAGATGCTGAATAAGAGGAAATCTAGCAGAACCAAGTTATTGCCTAGTCATGCTGACTTTTCTCTTTGAAGGAAGAAGAAAACCGTGTCATGATCTACCAAATCACCCACACTCAGAATTTCCATCCTATCCCTGAACTGTAAAAATCACTGTAAGGCGGTGGCAATCAAAAACCACAGACATGGAGAATAAAGACAAAGATACAGAGACTCAGGAGTTAACTGAATTTAAACATTAAGAAGCAGGGTGAGGGGACTTTAATAATGTAAATATAACCCAGCCTAAGGCAGTGTTTTTCAAATTGCCGGCCACAATCCATTAGTAGTTTATGAAATCAAGTTAGTGGCTCTCAACCAGCTCTTTATTTTTAAATGAAATAGAATATACTAGAATATAATGGAATAGAAAACATCGGAGTTCATCATACGGGCGCTTAGCAAAAACTGTGCATATTGCACCAGTCTTCTGCCCAGTTGCAATGAGTGGGCATAGAGAGAGGGGTGTGATGAACATATGAACCGGTTAGGACCAGGTCGTTTGCTCTTTTGTTCCATGGTATACAATGGCCAATTTGACTCTCATCATAATGGGAGGATTAACATACAGTTGCAGGTATGGTTGAAGCAAAATTTCGTATAATTTTATTGCTGTTGGCAAAATTGTTGACACTTTTTAGTGAATTTTAGGTAAAACTTTTGTGTGTCTTTCAGAAAAAGGCATCATTATCAATGCAACATATTTGAAGTTTGTGACAACTGTAACATTTTAACTGAACTTGTATAAAATGCTATAAAATTGATTAATAGTAAAAAATGATGAAATGAAAAATATAGAGGCAAATTCAAGTTTAACTGATGGACATAATGGTCAATGGATCAGGATTATGTGCAGCTCTCTTAAGAATTGCACTAGTTTTTCTGTAGATCATCCACATCATCAAGTTGGAGGCTTGGAGTGGGTGAGAGACCATCACGGGTTCCCTGGAGACATAGACAAAGGTTCCAGCTTGTTTTTGCTCTTCCTAACCATCAGCCTCCCTGATGTCAGGCCCAGCACCAGATGAAGGGGCAACTGACTTACACAGAGTGCTTAACCAGCCCTTCCAGTTATGTCAAGTCTAAGTCCTATAATAAATCCCTTATATCACACAAAGTCGTTTTGATTTTCTAATTGAACCCTAACAGATATCCCTCCCCTGTTTCTTTTCTTTTTTTTCCCTAGCAATTCAGTTATTCTGCAGAATTTTCCTCCGTCTGGATTTTGGATTTTGTTGATTGTGCCCTTGTAGTGTTGTTTACCCTTTCTCTGTCCCCTTTATTTCCCGTAAATCGGTAGTTCTGGAAGCTTGATCAGATTAAGGTTCAGTTTTTTTAAGGGGAGGAGCAAGATGTAAATAGCAGTTGTATATTTCTATCAGGAGGTATATAATAGCTGGTTTTCTTTCTTCATGTGGTGTTAGCAGTCATTGGTGATCAATACCAAGATCCATTATATCGTTGTCAGCAAAATGGCAATATTATATCATTCTTATTTATTTATTAGCTGGAGTACATCTATAAAGAAACTTATCAGCTGTTTATTTACACTGAGGTACAATTTGTGTAGGAAAAGTAGGGATAAATGCTTTCTCTTTTTTCCCTTTTTAATTACGAGATTTAAAAATAATGAATTGGTTCCCTAGCATCTTCCAAAGGTGACCAACGAGTTTTGTTTTGTTTTTTAAGGATTATTATGAACTCGTGAACATATTTGGGGTATTTCAAATAACTGCATTTACTATTCTCATGGACAATTTGGGCAATTGGGAAACTGTCCCATTTTGGGACAGTGGTACCTTTGATGGCTTTCTGATTTCCTGACATGTTTCAGGCTCAATTCACATATTTCCTGCCCCAGATATGGAATCAATCATTTCTCCAAAGAGCTCTGGTTTCTTTAAGTGTGAAATGGATTTTGGATACCACAGTCTGGGTAGGGTGCTCACTAATGCTTGATTAGGCCTTTCCAATGGATATACCTAGGAGATACTTTTATTTTTTTTGGCCTTGCTGCGAGGCTTGCAGGATCTTAGTTCGCCATCCAGGGATTGAACCTGGGCCTTGGCAGTGAAAGCGTGGAGTCCTAACCACTGCCAGGGAATTCCCAAGAAGATACTTTTTTTTTTTTTGGATGCGTGGGTCTTCTTTGCTGCTCGTGGGTTTTCTCTAGTTGCGGCAAGCAGGGGCTACTCTTGGTTGCGGTGTGCGGACTTCTCATTGTGGTGGCTTCTCTTGTTGTGGAGCGTGGGTTCTAGGCAGGCGGGCTTCAGTAGCTGTGGCACGTGGGCTCAGTAGTTGTGGCGCACGGGCTTAGTTGCTCCGCGGCATGTGGGATCTTCCTGGACCGGGGCTTGAACCCGTATCCCCTGCATTGGCAGGCAGATTGTTAACCACTGCGCCACTAGGGAAGTCCCAGAGATACTTTTTTTAATGATAAAATACATTGTGAGTTTATAGTGATACTTCCAATTCAAATTCAGGACTACAGGATTTTTATATAACCTTGTCTACCTTAATCTATTTCTCCTTTTTCTCACACTGAAAAACCAACATAATCACTCTTTTGCTTTATCCCACAACACACATACAACTGTCTTAGAATAACAGTACTGACACTAACACAAACATTATGATTAATGAAAACAGTTTAAGGTTTGTTTTTTTTCTTTTTCTTTTTTGTCCTAAGGGTGTATCCCACTAAGAACATACACTCAGATTACAACGTCTTAAACTCATTTGAAACAATTCATATCTGTGTGGTTGCACCACCAACTCAATATACAGTTAGGTTTATTTATTTCATTTTGCTTTTGTTTTTAGGATTTGCTTTTTTTAATTATATATTTTCTAATTATGTAAAATGTTTACATGATCTCATAGTCAAATTTATCAAACAAGATATAGTCAGAAAGGTTTAGCTTCTTTCCCTGCTTCCTTTGTCCTTTCCTTCCCTCTAAAATACCATGCACACTTTTTTTTTGGTTGCTTTTTTGTTTATTAATATGTCCTGGGTGTTACTGCATAGCAATATGTAAATGTAGTCCTCATCTCTTTTTACATTTGCGTGGTGTTCCATTGTATGTATATACTCTAATTCCACCAGTTCCCTCTTAATGGATATCTGGGTTATTTCTAGTTTTTTGTTATTATAAATAATTAAATAACTGACCTTTAAAAGTATTTTGTTTAAATATTTGAACTACCCATACCCAGGTTTGTTGGTTGTCATCGGGGAAAGTACTAAGCATGTTATATGAACCTAGAAACAAGATTTACATTTTTCAAGTCCCAGTCTTTCCCAATTTTTTTTATACTATTTATTTGGCACTTCTCCATATTATATTTAAATATTAATAATAATTAATATAAACTGTTATATTGATACTCTTTCTTTATTATTCATAGCAGGAATATATGCAATTTTTGTTTCTTATATACATTTGTATTAGATCACAGTGTAAAAATGTGCTTCTTACTGTGAATCACAGGCAAAAAAGGCATGTAATCAAAAGAGGATGGATTATACATTAGTATTGATAATTGAGGGTTTTTAAAAAATTCCTCAGCCCCAGCTTTTCTGAAGCTAGAGACACCAGCCTTCACACTGCAAGAGATCTTGTCCTCTGCTTTGGCTCCAGGCTGGGTGCGCTGATGTCAGCCCTCCCAGTCTCATGCACTTCTCCCTACCTTGGGCTCTGATAGCCTGGCTGTTGCATCCTCTTGACATCACTACTCTTGTCATCCATTTCATCTTGTCATCTCTGTAGCTGATGAAGTAGAGGAAGGCCCTGTCCCACAAGGTTTAAAATCTTTTGAAGGGATGGTAAGACCCCACAGTCTCACCCCTTTGTTTCTGGTTACAACACTTCATTAAACCATTCACCTCGCCTACCCTTAAAAATGTTCTCTGTCAAAGACATTCTCCACTAGCTATCACCGAATCTTTTTCTTGCCCTTCATAGCCAAATGTTATTATCTCCGCCTCCTCACATCCCATGCATTTGACAGCCCACTGCAGTTTCTTCTGCTTCTACCGTTCCACCTGAATGAACACTTGCCATGGTCACCAAAGACTTCATAGGTGGCAAACTCTACGGTGCTTTCCAGTTGTCATCCAACTTGAATGCTCTCTGCAACATTTGGCATTGTTTATTTTTATTATTTTTTTAAAGAAAGGGTTTGGGTTTTTATTTTATTTATTTATTTATTTTATTTTTGGCTGCGTTGTGTTTTTGTTGCTGCATGCGGGCTTTCTCTAGTTGTGATGAGCAGGGGCTACTCTCTGTTGCAGTGTGCAGGCTTCTCATTGCAGTGGCTTCTCTTGTTGTGGAGCATGGGCTCTAGGCGTGCAGGCTTCAGTAACTGTGGCACGTGGGCTCAGTAGTTGTGGCTCGCAGGCTCTAGAGCACAGGCTCAGTAGTTGTGGCACATGGGCTTAGTTGCAACGTGGCATGTGGGATCTTCCTGGACCAGGGCTCGATCCCATGTCCCCTGCATTGGCAGGCAGATTCTTAACCACTGTACCACCAGGGAAGTCTATGGCATTGTTTATTTTTAATTTTTCAATTTTTATTTATTTATTTTTACCTAAAATCTTTAAAAAAATTTTTTCTTCCAGTTTTATTGAGATATAATTGACATACAGCACTGTTTAAGGGATACAGCATAATGATTTGACTTACATACATCATGAAATGATTATCACAATAAGTTTACTGAACATCTATCATCTCATATAGAAACAAAAATTTAAAAATACACAGAGAGGTGTTACTCCAGTACTTTTTGCTTCAGACAACATGATCCAGGTCCTACCTGCTGGTACAAGGAGGATGAGAGATATGTAGAGCAGACCTGGACTCAACCTGAAGTAGGAACCAAACCCAGGTGAGTCCAGACTAGATCAGCCAACTTCCAGCCAAACCACAGAAAAAAGAAAAGAAAATTTTTTTCCTTATAATGAGAACACTTAGGATTTACTCTGTTAACAGTTTTCATACATAACGAACAGCAGTGTTAATTATATTTTTCATGCTGTACGTTACATCCCTAGTACTTATTTAAGTTATAATTGGAAGTTTGTACCTTTTGACTGCTTTCATCCAATTCCCCCTCCCCTACTCACCACCTGTGGTAACCACAAATCTGGTCTCTTTTCCTGAGTTTGTTTTTGAAGTATAATGGACCTACACCACTATGTTAGTTCCTGTTACACAACACAGTGATTTGGTATTTCTATACATTTCAAAATGATCACCGGGGCTTCCCCGGTGGCGCAGTGGTTGAGAGTCCGCCTGCCAATGCAGGGGACACGAGTTCGTGTCCCGATCCGGGAGGATCCCACGTGCTGCGAAGCGGCTGGGCTTGTGAGCCATGGCCGCTGAGCCTGCGCGTCCGGAGCCTGTGCTCCGCAGCGGGAGGGGCCACAACAGTGAGAGGCCCGTGTACCACCAAAAAAAAAAAAAAAAAAAAAAAAATGGTAAAGTCTAGTTATGATATGTCACCATACAAAGATATTACATAGTTATTGATTATATTCCCCATACTATATATAGCTATATATGTATGGATGATTATTTTAAGATGCTGATCTCCTTTTTTTTTTTTTAAGATGCTGATCTCTTAAGTTCAAACAAATTTTAACAATCCTGCATTATTACTCCCTGCTCACATTTACTGTTTTTGACATCATATTGTACATCTTTTTGTTTTGTGTATCCCTTAACTACTTATTGCAAATATGAATGATTGTACTACTTTTTTTTTTAAGATACATGCTTTTTATTCATACCATTCCTCCAATCTACTTGTTGGATTATTATTCACCTTTTTTTAAAAATTGAAGTATAGCTGATTTACAATGTTTTGTTAGTTTCAGGTGTCCAGCAAAGTAAAGTGATTCATATTTATATATATTTATATATATATATATTTCAGATTCTTTTTCATACAGCTTATTACAAAATATTGAGTATAATTCCCTGTTCTGTACAGTAGGTCCTTGTTGTTATATCTATTTTATACAGAGTAGTGTGTATATATTACTCCCAAATTCCTAATTTATCCCTCCCCCTGATTTTGCTACTTTTGTCTTTTAACCTTCCTACTAGCTTTATACCTAGCTCATTTACCTCCTTTACTGTATATTTGCCTTAACCAATGAGATTTTTCCTTTTGCAATTTTCATGTTTTCCTTTTGCAATTTTCCACCCCTCCTACCCGTCTCATTGTTGTTCCTTCTTTATATCTAGCTGTACATTTTTTCTGCTAGTCTTCTGGTTTTTCTCATCCATAGCTGCTCTGTAAATAGTTATAATTTTGCTGTGCCCATGGGAGGAGGGTCTTCCCACTCCAGCATCTTGGCCACCTCCTGGCATTGTTAACCACCCCTCTTCTTTGAACCTCTCTCTTGGCTTCTGTAATAACATTCTCCTTTTCTCTGGCAATTCTTTCTCAGTCTTCTTTTCATGCCACTTAAATACAATGTGCCCCCCATTTAATATACCTTATTGGAACTTCCATTCAAATTACCATAAGAATATATGCTCACTGAAACAAGTCAATAAGCAGGGAAGTGTACAAAGAAAGAGCCAACTATATCCTTTTCTGTATTTAGAGCTAATTTAGGATTCTAAAACTACTAAAAATTTTTAATATTTTGAAATCTAAAGATTGATCTGGGTTGAAATAAGCCCAGATTCCATGACCCAAATGAAAGTATGTCTGTATTACAAAGAAGGCTGAAGGCAGTGAGACCAATTAGGAGGTTGTTACTTTGTATCCAAGTGAGAGGGGATGGCAGTTTGTACAGGGGATTGGCAGTGGAGATGGTAAAACAGACCCATTCGCTGGATATTTAGAAGATGGAATCATAGAGCTAAATGATTGATAGGAAAAGGGAGGTGAGGGAGAGCAGGAATGAAGGATGCCCTCCAGGTTACCAGGTAAAACATGTGGGAGGATGAGGGTGACACAAACTGAAATAGAATGTGGGAGGAGGAGCCAGTTTGAGGAAGAAACTGGTATTGGTATTTAGTTTGAGCACACTGAGTTTTAAATGCCAGGGAGACATCCAGGAATATAAGTCCTGTGGCCACCTGGGTACATGGACCTGGAGTTAAGGATTCAGAGAAGGGAGTTACCTGCTTATTATGACAAAGGGAGCTATGGTCACACACAAGCTTGTGTCAGGAAAGAGTGTACAGTGAGAAGGGAAAAGTGGCCTGGGATAGAACCCCGAAGGGCCTCACATTTACAAGGGAGCAGAAGGAGAATCCTGATAGAGCATCCACCATTGCTCTCTCTTTTTACCATCTGTTACTTTGCATCCCAACTATCTGGTTCTTGGCCTGTAGGGTGTATTGATCATGCCTTTTTTGTTTGTTTGTTTGTTTTTGATCATGCCTTTTTATTTGCTGTATTTCTGGTGCTTTGACATCTAGGGCCTTGTTGACCCTGGAGAGACTGCTCCTTCCAGGGCTAGCCAGTTCCTAGAGATAACAAAGGGCTTGGGGCAGTAGTCCAGTTCCCATGGCTGTCTGCCAGCCTGTGCCCCTCACAAGCAAACAGGTGCTGGAAATGGCATCACCAGGAATCTAGTGTCTAACTCACATAATACTTAGATCCATTGTTTAGGGTCAGTGGAGTTGGTTTCTGGGTATAGAGAGGAGGCGGTGTCTTCAAGGACCGGGTAGAGCAGGAACTGGAACAAGGTAGGAGCAGACATGCCTGGAGGAGTCAGTAGGAATATGAAAGTTGATGTGATTTTGTATCATGGGGTGAAGGGCTAGAAACCAGGGTCATAACCCTGCAGGCAATCTAGAGTATATTTATAGTGTAGTCCTTGAGGTCCTCCAAGAACTGAGACCACACAGTTAGGTTTCCATTCCAGCTCCCAGCAAGAAGCAAAAACACAGGGTGTAGCGGGCCATGGCCCACCCGCACACACATGGAGGCTGCAGGGGTCGCCCAAGACTGCCACTTGGCAGGTGGAACCATTAAACAGATAGGAGCCAAAGTAGTTCCCGGGCAGTAGTGGGTTGGGTTAGGGGAACACCCAGTGTCCCTTATCGCCCACCCGCCAAGAAACCAAAAATGTGATTTCTTGCATCTCTCCAGAAATCTGATCTTACGTTTCTACAAATAGGCAAATCTTCAGAGGAAAACAAAACAAAACACAAAACCCGTCTAGAGGAACCTCCGGTTAATTGTCTGGCAGGGGTAGATGGACCATTTGTAAGAGGAGTATCTCTAGCTACCTTTCCACTTCCGCCAGCCATACACAAGGTGCTGACAACTGACCCCAGACCCATCCTTTCTGGCAGGAGGTCCTGATTGGTCCCAAGAATTTCACCTGATTCTTCTCCCAGTTAGATCCTCATTCTTTGCAAGGGGATTCAAGGAGGGTTGTGGGTATGGTTTTCCTGAATACCAAAAAAATACTGAGAGAGAAATACGGGAGAGAGCAAATAAAATGGATCTCAGAGTGAAAACTATTTATGTAAAAGAACTGCTTATATTTTTAAAATATGGAAGGGTAAGCCATAACATGTTTTGAAAGGTTATCTGTAGAAGGAGGGGGCAATAGAGTGGAGAGGAGAGGAGTGAAAGGTAATGTTTGTAGATTTGACTTAGCAACTATGTAAATATCTTACATAATTATAAAACAACATTAAGATTTAAAAACAATCTCTTGGGCTTCCCTGGTGGCGCAGTGGTTGAGAGTCTGCCTGCCGATGTACGGGACACGGGTTCGTGCCCCGGTCCGGGAGGATCCCACATGCCGCGGAGCAGCTGGGCCCGTGAGCCATGGCCGCTGAGCTTGTGCATCCGGAGCCTGTGCTCCGCAACAGGAGAGGCCAAAACAGTGAGAGGCCCGCGTAACGCAAAAAAAAAAACCAGCAAAACAAAAAAAACCCAATCTCCTAAAAATTGAAAGAAAAATAAAACAAATGAACTTAACTGTAAACCAAATAGTGGGGAAGTTTAAAACATAGTAATATGACTGCTTATCCCAGTGGGTTATACCCTTAGGACAAAAAGAACTGCTTCAAGAGTTTTAAACTGTTTATGGCGGTCATATTGTTGGTAGTAGTGTTGGTATTTTTATTCTGAAACTGTTAGATGTGTATTATGGGGTGAAGAAAACGAGTAATTATGTGATAGTCTAGTATCATTCCCAGTGTTACTGAGAACCAGAATTTTTAGCATGGGAAAAAGAAAATACAGATTAAGATAGAAGTTAGATATAAACCCTGAATCTGAATTGGAAATATCATCATAAACTCATGATGAATTTATCTTAGAAAAAACTATTTTCTGGGGAATTCCCTAGTGGACCAGTGGTTAGGACTCCATGCTTTCACTGCTGAGGGTGCGGGTTTGATCCCTGTGGCAGAACTAGGATCCAGCAAGCCTCGGGGTGCAGCCGAAAAAAAAAAAAAGTATTTTCTAGTTCTTTCCATTTTAAAGGCCTAAAAACAATGACCAAGAAGTAAAAATGAGCACACTGATACCCAGATTGTGATCTTAAAATACTATTTCCAAGTAGAAAAAGAGTTAGCAAAGACTGCTAAGACCTACTGTATAGCACAGGGAACTCTACTCAGTGTTCTGTGGTGACCTAAATGGGAAGGAAATCCAAAAAAGAGGGGATATATGTATATGTATAGCTGATTCACTTTGCTGTACAGTAGAAACTAACAAAACATTGTAAAGCAACTATGCGCCAATAAAATTAAAAAATAAAATTAAAAAAGACAGCTAAGTTCTTGTCAGAAGGGCTTAGAAGTCAACTTAACAGGCCTCCCACTGGCCAAAGGTGCGGTAATTTGTGCATCACATCAATATGTTTGTCAACCCCAGTTCATGATAATACTAAAAACTGATTGGTCACCACAGGAAGATTTAAGTGCACAATTTATTATTTTGAGAACTGCTAAATAAAGGGAAAGACATTATTTATTATTGTTTTTCCTTTATGAACTATACCATTGGGTAGCCAAATAATATAGAAGAGGGTTTCTTTATAAAAGTAGTCCAGCTAATGAATGAAAAAGGCATGACAGACTTTGAATGTCACCAATTGGAAATCCTAATGAATTAATGGATCTAGTTATTGATATTCAAAAGCTGCTAACATCACAAATGGAGGCACCCAGACATCTTGTGCTTGTAATGGAAGATCACAATACCACCCATGAAGTTGTCCTGACAAAAAAATTTAACTTGAACATGATCAGGCCTCTATATCCAGTTACTAATTTACAGGGGAAAATAAAAATCAGAGGATAGAGAAACATGTTAAATGGCACCATGGGAATATCGTCAGCAAAATACAGATTGTGGACAAATGAGCCTTTTTTTTTTGGCCACACCATGCAGCATGCAGGATCTTAGTTCCCTGACCAGAGATCGAACCTGTGCCTCTTTCAGTGGAAGCATGGAATCCTAACCACAGGACTACCAAGGAATTCCGCAGCCATTTTCGTAAATAAATAAATTTCAAGGAGAAATGAGAGATAGAGGAATAACTCCTAGAGTAAAAGAGAATTGAGTACATCAACAAATCACAAGGTAGAGGACTTTTTTGGATCATGATTCGAGCAAATTGTAAAGCATACACGTACACACAACATTTGAGATGATTGCAAACTGAACACTGATTGAATATTTGATAGAATTAAGGAATTATTGTTCATATTCCTAGCCATTTTGCTTTTTATTTGAAAAAACATAGCATTGTTTAAAAAATTTTTAAGTCCTCAAAATTTAGTAATGCATACTAAATAGTTATAAATAAAGTATTTTGGATTTTCTTTAAAATAGTATGGGAAAAGAGCAAGTAGCTGGAAGAACAGATGACATAAGCATGGCTATGAGTTAATTATTCTTAAAGACAATAATGAACTCTCGGGAGTTCATCATACTATTGTGTCTCCATTTATATAGTTTTAAAAATTTCCCATTAATAAAAAGCTAAAAGAAAAAAGAGGAATTGCAACATTCTAAAATTCCACAGAGAACTCAAGATGTAAACTAAGAAGATTCCATTCATTGTGGTCATTGGTGTCATTGGTGGCTTTTTCAGAACAGTTTCAATGGAATAGTGAGGACAGAAGACAGTTTGCTGCAGGTTAAAAAGCGAATGATTTAGAATATGCCTTGGAATTAGCAGGGAATTTTTCACTCCCTCTCTCTTTCTACATTTACCATTATGGAAAATTACAAACCAAGAATAAAGTAAAGTGAGGGTAATGAACCTCCATGTACCTATTACAACTTAAATAATTGTCAACATTTTGCCAATGTTGTTTCATCTGCAATTCTTCACCATTTTTTGATGAACCAATTTAAAGGAAATTCTAGATATAATTTAATTTCACTTGTAAATAATCCAGTATTCATTTCTACTTGGTAAGGACCTTTTTCTAATTAACATAAAACCATTAGCACACCTAACAAAATTAAAACTAATTTAAGGAAGGATTTCTTAACAACATATAAAAAAGCACACAGGGCTTCCCTGGTGGCGCGGTGGTTGGGAGTCCGCCTGCCGATGCAGGGGACGCGGGTTCGTGCCCCGGTCCGGGAGGATCCCACATGCCGCGGAGCGGCTGGGCCCGTGAGCCATGGCCGCTGAGCCTGCGCGTCCGGAGCCTGTGCTCCGCAGCGGGAGAGGCCACAGCGGTGAGAGGCCCGCGTACCGCAAAAAAAAAAAATTAAAAAAAAAAAAAAAAAAAAAAAAAAAAAAGCACACAAATCACAAAGAGCAAGTTTTTATGTTTCTTAACATTTAAGATTTTAAAATTCTGCTTAACAAAGATCATCACAAGGAAGGGAAAAAATAGACTGAGAAAAGATAAACACATGTAATAGACAAAGATTAAAGGGCCACAACAAGGGAACTTCCCTGGTGGTCCAGTGGTTAGACCCTGTGCTCCCAATGCAGGGGACACAGGTTTGATCCCTGGTTGGGGAACCAGGATCCTGCATGCTGCATGGCACGGCCAAAAAAACAAAAACAAAAACAAAACACACACACACACACACACCCCAAATCAATAAGAAAAAGGCAAACAATCCAATAGGAAAATGGTCAAAGAATAACAGATAACTTACAGAGGAGGAAATTTAAAGTACCATCAAACATATAAAAACATGTTCACCTCCCTGGTAATCAGAACAAGCAAATTAAGACCACAGTGAGATACCATTCTATATCTTTCATATAGACAAAATTGAATGTGATAAAACCATATGTTGGCAAAGATGTAGACTAATGAGAATTCTTAGGTACCTCTAGTGAGAATGGAAATTGAACAGTTGTTGAAGAGAATTTGGAAATGTCTACCAAAGCTGAAAATGAGTACATACCCCATGGTCTAACAATTCCCCTTCTAGGTGTAGAGCCCATAAAACCTTGGATATTTGCATAAGGAAACATGTATAAGAGTGGGTTTTTTTGTTGGTTTTTTTTTTTTTTTGCGGTACGCGGGCCTCTCACTGTTGTGGCCTCTCCCATCGCGGAGCACAGGCTCCGGACGCGCAGGCTCAGGGGCCATGGCTCACGGGCCCAGCCACTCCGCGGCATGTGTGCTCTTCCCGGACCGGGGCACGAACACGCGTCCCCTGCATCGGCAGGCGGACTCTCAACCACTGCACCACCAGGGAAGCCCTAAGAGTGTTTTTGTAACACTGTTTGCAATGGAGAAAAAAAAAATGGGAACAACCTAAATGTCCAACAATAGGAGAATAGGAAAATAAATTGTGCTTTATTCATATAATGGAACACGAAATTGAAGTTAAAATATGAATTAACCTCAGAAAACATGTTGCATGAAGAACACAAATTGTAAGGAAAATATAAAGTATCACATCATTTATTTGAAGTTTATAAATTGCATTGTTTATGAATACATATACACATCAAATAATAGTATATAGATATGTGTGGAAATGATGGATACCAATTTCAGGATACTAATTACCTCTGTGAAAAAAGAAATGAACACAAGGGCTTCAAATGCATCTGTAATATTTTATTTTGTTTAAAGCCCTAAGATTAAAACCTAAAAATCTGAAAGATTAAGAGCTAACCAGGCACACGAATATTTATTATATTTTTCTCTATACTCTTCTCTATGCTTGAAATTTTGCTAAAAAGAAAAAATCATGAATTAAGGAGTTGAGAAAGTGGAAATAGTAAGGATCTTGGCTCTGAAGTCAAAGAGAGAGGATAGTAGCTAGAAAAGGAAGAAGGGCCAAACTCCTAACGGAGCCGCAAGTTTTGAAATGCTGGCAGGTTAAAGGCCAAGCCATGCCTTTTCATTTTTTATTATCCCCCTCCAGCTTGACAAATAATACTTGGCAAATAAGTAAGCATTCTATGACTTTTGCTGAATGGATAAATGGAGTTAACAGCCAGAATTGCTTCCAAAGACACAGTTGGCATCAATAAGATATATAGTCGAACATTCCTTTTTAACAAGGTGGCTCAGAATTTCCTGAATAGATTACTCTGGGGACAATTGCTTCTCTCTCTAAAAAGCCATATCCTCTGACTAAATGGGGATTTCTGCCATGCTAGGTAGCACTGATTACAATTCAGCGTCCTTTCTTGATTAAAACCCTAACACAATTAGGTATCTGTGTTTTGTTGTTTTTGTTTTTAATAAATTTATAGAGTTGTACAACTATCACCACACTCCAGTTTTAGAATATTTTCATTACACCAAAAAATAACCTCATGCCCATTTGCAGTTAATCTCTCCTCCCACCCCTAGCCTCAGGCTACCACTGGTTTTCCATCTGTTTCTATAAATGTGTGTTTTCTGGACATTTCATTTAAATGGGGTTATATTATATATAGTGTTTGTATCCGGCTTAGCATAATGTTTTTGAGGTTCGTCATGTTGAAGCATGTATTAGAATTACATTACTTTTTTACCAAATAGTATTTGATTGTATGGATATATATTATTTTGCTTATTCAGTCATCAGGTGATGAACATTTAGGTGGTTTCCAGCTTTTGGCTAGTATGAAGAATGCTGCTATGATCATTTGCGTACATGTTTTTTTGTGTGTGGACATGTGTTTTCATTTCTCTTTCTCTCTTTTTTTAAAACACTGTCTCTGTTTAATTTAATTTTCCTTTTTTTTTTGGCTGTGCTGCACAGCTTGCGCGATCTTAGTTCCCTGACCAGGGATTGAACCCAGGGCCACGGCAGTGAAAGCGCCAAGTCCTAACCACTGGACCGCCAGGGACATCCCTGTTTTCATTTCTTTTGGGTAGATTCATAGGAGTGGAGTGGCTGAGTTGTATAGCAAATTTATGTTTTTAAGAAACTGTTCAACTGTTTTCCAAAGTGACTGTAACCATTTTACATTCCTGACAGCAATGTATGAGGGTTCTAGTTTTTCCACTTCCTCACTAACACTTGTTACTGTCTGTCTTCATAATTATAGCCATTCTAGTGGGTGTGAAGTGGTATCTCATTGTGGTTTTAATTTGCATTTCCCTAATAACTAATTGTGTTGAACATATTTTCATTTGCCTATTAGGAATTTAGTTGCCTTTTTTGAAATGTTTATTCAAGTTTTCTGCCCATTTTGCAAATTGAGTGTCTTTTTATACTGAAATGTAAGGGCTCTTTATACATTCTGGATACAAGTCATTTATCAGGTAAATGTAAATATTTTCTCCCATTCCATAGCTTGTTTTTTTTAAATTTTCTTAATGATAACTTTTAATACTATGGAAGTCACCCTAAATTACTAGAGGTATTTAAATTTTAAATGGAAGGAAAATTTTACAGTATTAGATAAAAATTCATTATATTTCTCTGGTCTATTTTCATATAGTAGAAATACAGTATAAATATCTTCTTTTTACATTAGTAATACAATTTTTATTGACTTGACTTGGAATAAAAGAGATCTATTCAAATAAAACAACAAAACTCTAATGGGATAAATGAAGGTAGGCATGAATATAGAAAGAGATAAATCTTGCTTGAGAAGGGTCAGTATAGTGAAGGTGGCACATTTTCAAAGTAAATATATAGATTCAATTCAACAAGCATTTTTAATACCTCTTATATATTAATCATTATATTTGATGTTGAAACAAAATATAAATGAGACAGCATCATCTGTCTTAAGAAATTTACAAGGATTGAGACATTGGAGTCACTGTGGGAAAGAAGTAGCTTGGATTTCTACCTCATGTCATGTGCTGTAATAAGCCCTGGGGTGAATCTTCAATTTATTCACTCTGTTTTGGTTATATATTATTATATAACAAATCACCCAAAACTTATTCATGTAAAGCAACAACAATAATTTTGTTTTCAGCTTTTCACCATTGAGTATGACATCTGCTTTGTATTTTTCATATATGGCTTTTGTTATGTTAAGGTAATTTCCTTCTAGTCATAGCTCATTGAGTGATTTTATCATTGAGTATTCATTGTGTTGAATTTTCTCAAATGCTTTTTCTGCATCAATTAAGATGATCATATGGGTTTTTCCCTTCAGTCTATTAATGTGGTATATTACATTGGTCCATTTTCACATGTTGAACCATCCTTGTATTCCAAGAATAAATACCACTTGGTTGTGAAGTATAATCCTTTTAATATGCTGCTGGATTCAGTTTGGTAGTACTTTGTTGAGGATTAATGCTTGTAAGGTCTGTAGTTCTTTTCTCATAGGGTCTTTGGTCTGTATTTTTTTTCTTGCAGGGTCTTTCTCTGACTTTGGTATCAGGATAATTCTGGCCTGATAAGTTTGGAAGTGTTCCCCCCAGTTCAATTTTTTTGGAAAAGTGTGTGAAGGATTGGTGTTACAAGATGATCCATTTTGCCTTTTAAAGAAGTAGAGACTATCATGTTATATTGCTTTGAATATATATAACTGAAAGAAAGAAAAAAAAAGAAATCCTTTAGGCAATCAAGTGTGCCCTGTCTTTTGTAGTCTTTCCTGTTCCACTGTAAATGGGCCAGACCCAAGTTAGGACAACACCTTCACTCCCAGGACATCATGGCTGAAAGGATTCTCTTCTTCATGCCTCTCCAGAAATCAACTCCAGTGTCATTCCTTTATCTTGTTTTAAACAGAAGGTTAACTCCTACACCATTCATTCACCTTGGCTCAGACTGGACTCTGAGAAATTTTGGTCATTTCCAAAGTTCAAATCTAACTCAAAAGATGAAAAATAACACCTGAAACTAACACAACATTGTAAATCAGCTATACTCCAATAAAAATTCTTTAAAAAGGTAAAAAATAACCTCTTTGAGAATAATTTAAGAGAAAATTCAGAATAAGACTTCCATAAATTATCAAAACTGTGGCTTATTTCTAAATGTCTCTGGGTTATGTGAGATGTCCCTATAGAGTTATAATAAACTCCCATACACTTGGTTAAGCTAACTGGAGTTGGGTTTTGGTTAGTTGCAACTAGAGTCTTAACCAAACACAGTCAATTTGAGAATATTTCCATCATCCCAGAAAGAAATCCCACACCTTTTTTTTTTAATATGGTGGATTTTTTTGTTTTAATTAATTTATTTATCTTTGGCTGCACTGGGGCTTCGTTGCTGCGCACGTTGCGTGGGCTTCTCATTGCAGGGGCTTCTCTTGTTGTGGAGCACGGGCTCTAGGTGTGTGGGCTTCAGTAATTGTGGCACATGGGCTCAGTAGTTGTGGCTCACAAGCTTTAGAGCACAGGCTCAGTAGTTGTGGTGCACAGGCTTAGTTGCTCCGCGGCATGTGGGATCTCCCTGGACCAGGGCTCGAACCCGTGTCCCCTGCATTGGCAGGCGGATTCTTAACCACTGTGCCACCAGGGAAGTCCCAATCCCACATCTTTTATCCATAACTCCTAATTCTTCCATTTTCCTCCATCCCTAAGCAACCGCAAATCTACTTTCTGTCTTTACAGATTTGGCTATTTTGTAAATCTGGAACCATATAATGTATGGTGTTTTTTGTCCAACTTCTTTCACCTAGAATAATGTTTTCAAGGCTCATCCATGTATTATAACGTGTCAGTACTTCATTCCTTTTTATTGATGAACAATATTCCATCATATGGATATATCACATTTTATTTATCCATTCCTCAGTTGATGGACAGGATTGTTTTGATTTTGGGAGCTATGAAGAATAACGCTGTTATGAACTTTCGTGTATAAGATTTTATGATGATGCATATTTTTAATTCTTTTGGATATATACCTAAGAATAGAATTCTGAGTGTTAAATTGTTCTTGCCAGTCCTGCCTGCCTGTGTTACTCCATAATCCTGGCTTTGGTAACAGATCTTTTCCTGCCCAACTTCTGACCTTGGCCCATAGCCTGTGGCCTCTTTTGGAGTTTCCTTTCTCTTATAAAGGACACAGTTACTCTAGTTCCCCATCTCCATCTTACCTACCTCACAGCTTTCAACAACTCAGCCCCTACTTGCATGCTCAGCCCCGCCCCACTTCCCATACTCCATACTTTGAAGTAGGACAGTCCTCAGTTTGAATCCTGACCCAACCACTATATAACTGTGAGGTAATCCTCCCACTTCTTGGTGGCTTACCATCTGCTGGGTATGAGGCAATGTTCTTTACATACATGGTCTCATTTAATCCCAACACTTAGGTGTTTTAACAGACTGAGAGAGTTTAAATGACATGCCCAAGGTCAAGTAGCCATGGCCTCCATTCAAACCTGTCCTCCTTTTTAGAGCTGGGGTATTGTCTTGTACTCTTCCTATCAAAACTTGCTGGTCCTATGGCTAACAAGTGTAGATGAAAAATGTTTAACAGCACTAGTAATAAAAAATGCAATTTAAAACACAAAAGAGCTATCATTTGTCCCCTAACCAATTAGCAAAGATTTTAAAAGTCTTTGGTGAGGATTAAGGAAAGCAGACACTGGTGGACATGTGTATTGATATAGTCTTTTTTGGAGGTCAGTATTAAAAGCCTTAACAATGTACTTATCTTTTAGTTCTGTAATTCCAAGTCAAAAAACTTATTCTAAGGAAATATATGTGCACAAAGAATTAGCAATATCAATACTCAATGTATCTTTGAGTTTACAAAATATGTAGATCCCATGTTTTATTTTTGAAAGGGAAAAAATATGCATAGTATATGTAAATGTATGCAAAATACACAGTAAAGCGACTAGGAGAAAATATACCAAAATATTGACTATGGGTGACTCTGAGTGGTGGGATTAAGAATGATTCTTTATTTTCTCCCTTTGCTTCTCTAAATTTAAATTTTTTTCTTTAACAGATATATGCAGTTTGGGAAAAAAATATAATGCTGTGGAGATAAACTTACCTTCTTTGTAGCTGAAATAAGAATTCCTTTGTAGGAAGAGGTCTAACTCTGTTGGAAAATCAGAGAAATAGTCACTGATTGATCTTCCTGAAACACTTGCTTAAGTGGACATGTTGGAGCTTGTCGAGAAATCCAAGAAGCCAAGCATGTCCAGCCATTGAAATGGGACCGCGGAGGGGAGAGTTCTGTGTATAGCTATTGTTGCTACTACATCTGTGGGTCTGCAGCTAAGTATCCCGTGATAGGTCTGGGGCCATTGTTGGTCAGCAGGGCAGCATTTGGGAAGATGAGTTGTTCATGGAACAAAGAGGAGTGAGAACAAACAGGCACCTTCAAGGACCCCTGCATATGTCCTTCACTGTCCCTAATCCCTGTGTCTCATCACTGATAAGTGGCTGCTGATTCATCTCCATCTTCCAAATATTGTGGAGTTTCTTCTTTGGGACAGTTCTGACTTGGAACCATACAGGGAAGAGGATTCTAAGAATCATAGTTCCTAGTTTAACCAACTTGACAATAGCACAGTCTAACATAGGTTCATAGTCTGAATATATAAAGGACTCCAAAAAAACCAATAAGAAAACTGCAATACAACACAGTTTAAAAATGAATGAAACACTGAAATAGGCACTCTCATAAGATATCCAAATGGCCAATCAGCATTAGGGGAAATACAAACTAAAACCACAATGGTGTGCCACCATACACCCATCATAATACCAAATATTGGTGAAGATATGGAGCAACTGGAACTCTTATATATTGCTAGTAAGAGTTTACATTGATTCAACTACTTTGGAAAACTGTTTTGCAAGATCTACTAAAGCTAAATACATGTATATCTTATAACCCAGTAATTTTGCTCCAAGTGAAATAAGCACAAATGTTCACCAAGCAGTATATTTGTATTCAAGAATCTTCATAGGATTCTCATTCATAGTAGCTTCAAACTGGTAACAGCTCACATATTCATCAAAAGATGAATGGGCAAATGAACTGTAGTATATACACAAAATGGAATACTACACAGTAACAAAAAAGAATGAACGACTGTCCATGCAACAACATAGCTGAATCTCACCAATAGATTGAGCAGAAGAGGCCAGATCTGGCGTACAAAACAGGAAGACTATAGTGATGAGAGTCAGAGGAGTGGCAACATCTGTGTTGACTAGAAAGTATAGAAGAGTCTTCTGGAGTGCTATAAATGTTCTACATTGATCTGGGTGGGAGTCACATGAGTGTATAGATAGGCACAAATTCACTGAAGTGTACACACTGAAGATAAGTGTACTTGTACACTATTGTAGGTAGTATTTTATACCCCAATTTTTAAAAATTTAAAGAAATCTATATCAGTAAAACATTCTAGGCAGCAAATACTATTAGAACTGCCATTCTAGACTAAGTTGAGCTGTGGCAATGGGAAGAAGACAGAACTGATGGAGTCTATCATGATTTTGTATTAGGAAGGTGTGTGGGGTTGGAGCAGGTAGAGTGAGTGAACTTTCAGGTGCTGGCGAGCGCTGCGATTCTTGTTTTTTTAGAAAGTGTTGTGTTGAATGTGTGTCCAGCGTATGTCACCATGTCCACAGTTAGGGTTTGGATGGTCTGAAGTGTCTACTTGAGTAATGCCATTGCAGAACCCAGCATAAGGGTGAGCTTACCTGAAAAGACCGCAGCCAACTGTTCCACTGGAACAGGCTACCTGATTTTGGCACCTTAGGAGCAGGCACCAGGCAGCTCTGGACTTTAGCAGATGCACCTCCATCTACATGTCTGCTGGTTGCAATTCCTTGGTTGTCCTGAAGGCCACAGCTGAAGAAGGATGGCTATAAAATTCCTGAGCAGGATTTGCTGCCCAGCACCCTAACATACATAGATCTCTGAGGATGACAGTACTAACGATATTTGCTAACTGATGTGTGGAGGGTGTGGAAGCAAACATCTTAAAAAAGAGGTCCCACTTAGGCTGTCAAGCCGAAACCTCCAAGTTTACCCCATCTGCTCTGGGCAACAATATCCACTCTCCAGGCCAGACAGTACGGGGCTCCCTAATATTGTCTTTCCACATCTGTGAGGCTGCCTTGATAGTAAGTCCTCTTGGGGCAAGTTGACTTCAGCTAAACCTGAGAAGAAACACGAGTGAGGTGCCCAGGCTGGGATCCTTTTATTCAGGATAAACATCAGTGTTGAAAGTATCAATTTCTCTTAAGGAAGCTTGTTTGGGCTTTCGTGGGCAAAGATGCAGGTGGAAGTGAATTGATTTTGTTTGTTTTAGTTCCTAAAACACTGTAATGAATCTTAGATATCTTTCCTCTTGTTTATTTTTTTATTTTTTATTTTTATTTTTTGCCTGCACCACATGGCATGGGAGATTTTAGTTCCCAGACCAGGGATTGAACCCTTACCCCTGCAGTGGGAGCGCAGAGTCCTAACCACTGGACTGCCAGAGAATTCCCGATATCTCTCCTCTTGGAAGTTGGTTCTAGGTGGTCAGGACTGTAAAATTTTGGCAACACAATCAGTTGCAGAAACCTCGGGCATATTCTATTTATGACTTGATATCCTGAATTTTTCACTTAACATTATATTATAAACATTTCCAATATTCTTCAAAAAATTCCTTTTGAATGGCTGCATAATCATCCATCATGAATGTCCTAGAATTTGTTTAACTCATTCCTCTGTTATTGGATATTTCCATTGTTTTCAACTTTTTACTCTTGTTTTTTTAAATTTATTTTTTATTGAAGTATAGTTGAATTACCATGTTGTGTTAATTACTGCTGTGACAGCAAAGTTATACATATATATACACTTTTTTCGTATTCTTTTCCATTATGGTTTATCACAGGATATTGAATATAGTTCCATGTGCTATACAGTAGGACCTTGTTGTTACTTTTTGCTATTATAAATTTGTAATAAAAACCTGTTTTGGTAAAGGCAGATCAGTTTGTTTTGGTAAAGGCAGATCAGTTTGTTTTGGAGATTGACTCCCAAGACGGAAATGATCGCATGAAGGGTGTGAGCATTTTAAATGTCTTAACATTGATTGCTTATCAAAATATGAAGTGCAATTTCATCTATCCTCTGGGATAGATCTTAAATTGTATCCTGGGCATTGGTGTCCTTATTTGTGCTCCTATTGGGGTAGAAGCCTTGGGCTGGCATGGCTGGGCCACTGACCTCTTCATTGTTCTTACTAGCTCCTGCCCACAGGTCTGACTCTGTTCTGCACACCTCTAACTACTGTCTTGAGTTTGGTTCCAACTCAGTGAACCTCCCATAACCATGGTGCTGCTAGCCCCTACTCTGAGCATCCATCCCATTGCCAAGACTCCTGCTTCTACACCCCAACACAACATAGGACCCTTGTGTCTGATGGACCTACAGTTCCAGTTAGCTCACCCTCCTGGATATAGTGGTTTGTACAGATGACTGGTCATGCACAAGCCAGGTTCTCCCTCAGGTAAGCCCCTCCCTGCTAAGCCCTGTTTATTTCCAGCTGATTTTTAAGAGCAAAGATTATGGTATCAGATAGAGCTCAGTTCAAATATCTACTTTATGAGTTTTACATATGTGTCCTTGAATCTCAGTTTCCTCACTGTAAACAGGGGTAATAATATGTAGTGATCTTTATTAGTTTGTATTTTTTTGCTTAATATGTACATATGTACCCATACAACAGTATTATAATTTTTTCTTCCAACTATCTTACATACTTTAACAAAGTTAAGGGGAGAAAATAGTCTACCATATTTATCCAGACTTACATTTCTGTCATTCTTTCTCCATTCCTGAAATTTCAAATTTCCATCTAGTATTATCTTCCTTACACCTGAAGAACTTCCTCTAGTATTTCTTTTAGAGAAAATCTGATGGAAACAGATTTTATTTTTCTTTCACCAATGAATTTCACCTTTATTCCTGAAGGGTATTTCCACTGGATATAGAAATTTAGGTTGATAGTTCTTTTCTTTCAGCACAGTAAAGTCTTTGTTTCAGTGACTTCTGACCTCCATGGTTTCTTTTTTTTTTAATTTATTTAATTTAATTTATTTATTTTTGGCTGCGTTGGGTCTTCATTGTTGCATGCAGGCTTTCTCTAGTTGCAGCCAGTGGGGGCTACTCTTTGTTGCAGTGTGCAGGCTTCTCATTGCGGTGGCTTCTCTTGTTTTGAAGCACAGGCTCTGGGCGCGTGGGCTTCAGTAGTTGTGGCACGTGGGCTCAGTAGTTGTGGCTTGCGGGCTCTAGAGCACGGGCTTATTAGTTGTGGCGCACAGGCTTAGTTGCTCCGCGGCATGTGGGATCTTCCCGGACCAGGGATTGAACCCATATCCCCTGCATTGGCAGGCACTGCGCCACCAGGGAAGTCCCCCTCCATGGTTTCTGATAAGAAATCTGAAGTCATTCCAATCATTATTCTCCTGTATGTAATGCATTGTTTTTCTCTAATAGCTTTTAAGATTTTTAATTTGTGTTTCGTTTTCAGTAGTTTGATTATAATGTGTCTGGGCATGGGTTTCTTTGAGTTTACCCTTTGAGGTTGATAGAGTTTCTTGATCTGTACATTTATGCTTTTCACCAAGTTTGGGAAATTTTCAGCCATTTTTTCCTCAAATTTACTTTTGCGACACAAATATCCTTCTGAGATTCCATTGAGGCAAATGTTAGATGTTTTTGTATTTTCCCATAGGTTCCCTGTGGCTCTATTCCTTTCCATACACTCCCCCCCTGCAATGTTCTGTTTCTCTGTGGTGCAGATTGCACAGCTACTATTGATCAGTTTTCAAGTTCATTGACCCTTTCCTCTGTCATCTCCATTTTGTGACTGAATTCATCTAATGAATTTTTAAAATTTTGGTTATTGTATTTTTCAGTTCTAAAATTTCCATTGGGTTCATTTTTATTCTATTTCTCTACTGAGACTTTCCTTTTTTTTTTTTTCAATGATGTTCATCCTACTTCTTGGAGTATGGTTAAAATAGTTGCTTAAAACCATTTGTCTGATACCTATAACATCTGTGTCCTGTCAGAGTTGGCTTCCATTGGTTGTCTTTACCCAGATGAACTGTTGAGATTTTTCTGATTTTTCTATGTTGAATAATCTTGGATTGTATCCTAGACATTTTCTATATTATGAGACTCTGTGACTTATTTAAAACCTATGGAGAATTTTATTTTATTTTTATTTTTATTTTTTTGGCTGCACCACATGGCATGTGGGATCTTAGTTCCCTGACCAGGGATGGAACCGGCAAACCCCTGCAGTGGAAGCACGGAGTCTTAACCACTGGACTGCCAGGGAAGTCCCTGGAGAATTTTATTTTTTATTTATATTTTTATTATTTTATTATTATTTATTTTAGCAGACAATCAACCTGGTTATTTCAGCCTACAAGTTTGAACCTACTTTCTGTGGTGCAATGTAAGTTTATATTTCAGAGTTTTTGCAGTACTGTTTGGAACAATCCCTCAAATGCACCGCCCAGGGACCACTTTTATTCCTAAGCAGTGGTCTGCCTCGTGGTTCACTTCTGAAAGCATTGCTATTCTATTTTGTTTTAATTGAAGTATAGTTGATTTACAATGTTGTGTTAGTTTATGGTGTACAGCAAAGTGATTCCGTTATTCTTTTTTATTATGGTTTATTACATGATACTGAATATAGTTCCCTGTGCTATGCAGTAGGACCTTGTTGTTTATGTATTTTATACATAGTAGTTTGTATCTGCTAATCCCAATCTTAATTTATCCCTCCCCTACCATGTTTCCCCTATGGTAAACATAAGTTTACCATAAGTGTGGGATCTTTCGTTGCAGCATGCAAACTCTTAGTGCGGCATGTGGGATCTAGTTTCCTGACCAGGGATTGAACCTAGGCCCCCTGCATTGGGAGCACGTAGGCTTAGGCACTGGACCACCAGGGAAGTCCCCTTAAGTTATTGATTTTAAATCTTCTTTTTTAGTAAAAATCATTTAATTTTTAAATTTCCTCCTAATCACTGCTTTAGTTGAATCCCACAAATTTTGATATAATGTACCATCATTAAGTTTGAGATTTTCTAAGTTTTCCTTGTAATTTTTTCTTTGATCCATGGTTAATTAAGCATGTTGTTTAATTTCCAAATACTTGGAGATCTTCTTTTTGTTTAATTCTATTTTAGTTAAATTGTAGTCAGAGAACATAGTCTATATCATTTCTACTGTTTGAATTTATTGTGCCTTATTCTATGGCTCATTCATGATGAATGTTCCACGTGCACATGGAAAGAATATATTCTGCAGTTGTTCAATGCGGTGTTCTATAAATGTCAAAAGATTGAGTTGGTTGATACTATTGTTCAAATCTTTTTACTCTTACTGATTTTCTATGTATTTGTTCTGTTTTTGAGAGAAGAGTGTTGAAATCTCCAAATATAATTATGAATTTTTATTTTTTCTTTTGGTTCTTTTGGTTTTTTTGTGTGTATTTGTTGAAGCTGTTATTAATTACACACACATTATGATTATATGTCTTCTTGATGAAGTGATCTTTTTATCATTAGAAAATTTACCTTTTTATCTCTGGTAAGCTCCCTGTCCTGAAATCTGTTGTTTGATATTAACATAGCCATCCCAGCTTTCATAAGAATATGTGTTAGCATAAAACTATTAGTATTTGCATAAATTTTAATAAGATTAGGCTTTGCATGGTGTATATTTTTCTATCCTTTCTATCTATACTTTTAATCTCTCTGGGTCATTTATTTAATGTGAATCTCTTAGACAGCATATATTTGGTTCTTGCTTTTTTTTTTTTTTTTTTTTTGTGGTACGCGGGCCTCTCACTGTCGTGGCCTCTCCCGTTGTGGAGCACAGGCTCCGGACGTGCAGGCTGAGCGGCCATGGCTCACGCGCCCAGCCGCTCCGCAGCATGTGCGATCTTCCCGGACCGGGGCACAAACCCGTGTCCCCTGCATCGGCAGGCGGTCTCTCAACCACTGCACCACCAGGGAAGCCCTGGTTCTTGCTTTTTAAAAAAATCTAGTTTGACAACCTCTGTCATTTAATTAGATTATTTAATCAATTTACATTTAATGTAAGTTTAGGTATGGCTAGTTCTAAGTCCACCATCTTGCTAAATTTTTTGTTTCTTTTTTATGTTCTTTGTTTTTCTCCTCCTTCTTCCCTGCCTTCTTTTGGATTATTTGAGTGTTTTCCAGTATTCAACTTTATTATTTGCTTATTAGCTATATACATATTCTTTGTCTTATATTGTTAATGGTTCCTCTAGGATTTACAGTGTTAATCTTTGACTCATCATAATCTACTTTCAAATAATACAAATTCACATATAATTTAAGAAAATTATAATAGTATATTTTCATTCCCCTCTATCCTTTCTGTTGTTTACATACATTTAACTTCTACATGCATCATAAACCCTGCAATACATTGTTATTTTGTTTCTTCAAACTATCTTTTAAAGAAATTAAGAAATGAAGGAAACAGTCTTTTAATTTTACTTCCATATTTACCATTTCTAGTACTTTTCAGTTTTCCTTCATTTACTCATTTTTACTTCCACTTGGCAACATTTTCTTTCAGCCTGGACTCTAAAATTTCTTAAAGAGCATGTCTCCTGGCAATGAATTCTCTGAGCTTTGTTTTCCTTTATTTCACCTTCATTTTTAAACAGTATTTTTGCTTAATGTAGATTTTGGTTTGACAGAATGTATTTTTCTTACAATACTTTAAATGATTTTTCTGGCTTACCTTATTTCTGATGAAAAGCCAGAAGTTATACTTATCATTATTCCCTTATGTAATACATATATTTTCCCTCTGGCTACTTTTAAGTTTTTTTTCATTGGTTTTCAGAAATTTGATTATGATGTTCTTCAGTATGTTTTCCTTTTTTATACTCCTTGGAGTTCTTTGAGATTCTTGGGTCTGTGAGTTTATATTTTGGAAAATTTGAAAAAATTTTGATCATTATTCAAGTGTCATATTACAACCATTATTCAAATATTTTTGCCTCAATTTCTTACCTCTCCTTCTAGTGCTTGAATTTCACATGTAGTAGATGGCCTGATATTTTCCAATAGATCAGTGAGAATTCGTTAACAATTTTCTAGGCTTTTTCCCTCTGTATGCTTCAGTTTATATACTTTCTATTACCATCTTTTCAAGTTCATTGCTCCTTCTTCTCTGTGTCACTGCTGTTAAACCTATCCAATGAAATTTTCAATTCATATATTTTATTTTTGGATTCCAGGATTTTTATTTGGTTCTTTTTTGCACTTTGGAGATTTCCTAATCGTTCCTTTGTTGTGTTAATCTGTTTCTTAAAATAGTTGACATGTTATAATAGTTTAATAAATATAATACAACAGTTTATAATACTGTTTTAAGTCTTTGTTGATAATAACATAATTTCCATCATTTGGGGGTGTATATCTATTGACTAATTTTTCTTTGGGTTACAGATCATACTTTCCTGCTCCTTCACATATCTAGTAGTTTTTTATTATATGCTGGACATTATGAATGCATTGTTGAGTGCCTAGGTTTTTTTTAAACTTCCGTAATAGAGTTTGGGATTTTCTTTGGTCATGGAGTTAATTTGCTTGGGAATTAGCTTAACCCTATAGAGACTTGTTTTTAAGCTTTGTTAGGTAAGGTGGGTCTAGAGAAACCTTAACTCGAGGGCTAGATTAGTCCTTTTCCTAAGATGGGATCTTTCTGAAGCCTCTATTGAAGCATCATTTTTTGTAAAGTGTTTTAACTCTGGCTGGTTTAAATTTGAATATATCCTAGCCTTGTATCAGTTCAGTAATTATTTAGCTTACAGGTATCTGAAAGCTGTTCTTTCCCTGATAATTGTTCTTTGACTGTCCTCTTGGAGTCTTGTCCTGTGCATGTACAGTTTGGTATTTGGCCAAAGACCCAAGAGGGTCCTATGTGGATTTCTGGAGCAGCTTTTGGCATCACTCCTTTACCTTTGGTACTTTTCCCCACACATTCCAGATAACTAAGTGTTCCTGAACTCTGATTTCTGTCTTGTTAAGTCAGGGAGACTGCTGTGCTCTATTTAGACTACTCTTCCTTACACCACAGTCCAGAATTTAATGACAGATAAAAAGGGAGGCCATATGGGGCTCACCTTATTTTTTTTCCCTTCTCTCAAGGAATATCACAGTCCTGTATTGCCTGTTATGCAATATCTGAAAACAGTTATTTCATGAGTTTTGTTCAGTTGTTTAGAGTGGGGGGACTGGTTGAATATCAGTTTCTGTCATAAATCCTTGAAATATAATATAAATATAATAAATAAAAACATTAATCTTTGCCTCTCAGCTGATTTTATATTTTAATTTTGAGAGATAATGGAAATGTTTTGTCATGATTTGTGTACCAAAAATTGGTAAATTTTATTGTATATAAATTATACCTCAATAAAACTCATAAAAAGACAAAATAGGGCTTCCCTCGTGGCGCAGTGGTTGAGAGTCCGCCTGCCGATGCAGGGGACACGGGCACGTGCCCCAGTCTGGGAAGATCCCACATGCCTTGGAGCAGCTGGGCCCGTGAGCCATGGCCGCTGAGCCTGCGCGTCTGGAGCTTGTGCTCCGCAACGGGAGAGACCACAACAGTGAGAGGCCCGCATACAGCAAAAAAAAAAAAAAAAAGACAAAATAGAGACTTTTGAGCCAAAGTTATATTATTAAATATTTCAGGCACGCAAAGATAAGTATAGAGAATAATATACGGAATGCCCTTATGGTTATCATTCAGATTACAAAATAAGACAATACAAATATAACCAGAAGCTCCCTGTGTATCCTTTTCTCCCCTGCAGAGTTAATCACTATCTTGAACATTGTGTTTATTATCCTAATGCTTGATTTTATCATTTTGCTTCATATACATATATGTATATATATAAACACACAAAGATACAAAGGTAAATATATATTTAACTTTGTATCTTAGCAAATATGTTGTTTTCACTGCTTTTCAACTTGACTAAATTTCATCCATGTAGCTGTTTTTAAATGATGTGATAATAAATAGGCAAACCCACAAACATAATTATATTTATATAACATCTAGTCTTGGGCCTGTACAGAAATGCACAAAGTTTAGCAGACTCTGCATTTTGAACTAACCTTCCCTCAGGAGAGAAAGTCAAGAAAATCACTGTCATTTATTCCTCTGCCCAGGGGAAAAAAAATTAGTGAACACTCACTCTTGGCAAGTGGCATGAAAGGCAATTTGTAAGGCTGGCCTTGTTCCAACAGCTGTAGTAAAGACTCATATGTCGAGGGGTGATGAGGGTTTGGCTGTTCCCATTGCCCTGAGTCAGCAGGCCTACTGGTGCCTGGTGTTAGCAGTTTCCAGTTAGAGAGTGGCTGCTGGACACCCTCCTGCTTTCTCCTGGATGGAAATGAGTGTCTCAAGAAAATTGATTCTAGTGCTCAGATTCAGGCTGGACCATTAACTCTGTGAATATTATTAATTCCTTAATAAGGGTCAGAAATATCTGTAATTCCTTCCCTATGCGACTCCTTTTTATGAGGTTCAGCACACATGCTGTAACCATCCTCCAAGGCACAGGCTCAAGTGGCATCTCTTTCTTCATACCAGGCCTGATTCCCCCAATTCAAAATGATGGCTGCTTCTTTCAGCATTTATCCGTGCCTCTTTTATTGTTTTCTACATGTGCTATGTTTATTTCAGTACCTGTCTTGTTTCCTCTGTGGAAGTCAGAGACATGCACATGCCAATTTCTCTTTATATCCATCCATTTGCCTCTCCTATTACTCTCACTCTCAGTGCCTAGTGAAATATTTAACACAACTGTTTATTGAATAAATGACTTTAAGAGAAATTAATTTTTTGTTTCATTTTATCACACCATTAAAACAACAGAAATACACTCCTCATGGAACGACTCTGTATACAACATAACATTTGTATTCTCTAGTTTAATCTGTAATTCCACACTTTTGGTTCAAGTAAGTTCCCAAGAAGAAGCCAATCCCTGTAATCACTAGCAAGACCACAGCTCATAAACATAGCTGGAGTCTCCAGAATGAGTTTTATTTTCTCATAACCTTTGCTTATTAAGTAGAGTTTCATTTTCTTTTTCATTGTTCTTTTGAGCTATAACAAGCCCCTCCTCTGTCCATTTCTTGATTTCCCAACAGGTCAGTTTTGATCACTAGCAGAGTGATTAAATTTCCTGAAATGCCGCACAGCTGAGCCAGAAGTTCTAAACAGAAACAAAAGGGGCATCAAACAGAAGAGCCTGCTTTCAAAGTTCCCAGATGACATGAAATTCAGAAGCATTAACTAACTTATTTAAAGGTGAAGGAAAAATTTAATCAGAAAAAGTAATGAAAAGCATGTCTACATTAGCACACAACCACACACACACACACTTTTTTTTTTTTTTTTTTTGGTGGTACGCGGGCCTCTCACTGTTGTGGCCTCTCCCATTGCGGAGCACAGGCTCCGGACGCGCAGGCTCAGCGGCCATGGCTCATGGGCCCAGCCGCTCCGCGACATATGGGATCTTCCCGGACCGGGGCACGAACCCGTGTCCCCTGCATCGGCAGGCAGACTCTCAACCACTGTGCCACCAGGGAAGCCCACACACACACTTTTTTGCACATTTATTTTTCTTTTTACTTCAAGCCGGGCATAATAAATTTCTGTATCATTCAGTGAAATCAGTTCCTTCAGTTGGAATGTATGGAATTCCCGTTAATAAGTAAATAAGGGGAGAACAGAATTAATTGGTTTAGAATTTATTTTATAAAAGATATTTTTGTCAAAATCATTTGAAAATCACATGAAACTAAAAAACTTATAACTAAAAACATAGGAGTCTCTCCCTTTCTTCCTCTCTCAGTTTTCCCCAGAGACAACTACCAACACCCCTTCTGCCTTTTATTCAAGTATTCCTTCTAGTATCTACCTCTATTCTAAATATTATGCTTATATTTTTATTTCTTACTTTCTCAGTTTTAGACATTATCCATTTCTTGGTATGGAAGTTGAGATCTTAGCACCCTTTTCTTATACACACACCCTTTTCCTCCTCCCCATCCTCTCAGTATAGGTATATCACAATTTTCAGTGTATTAATATGCAGTGTTTGTCTTATTTTGACTATGTCAGTATTGTTCACTTCTGAGCCAAGTGCTATAATATATTATGAATGAGTTTATTCATTGTCCTGATTGTTTCCAGTCTATCTGAGGTATGATTGACAAATAAATATTGTACATATTTAAGGTGTACAACATGATGATTCGATATACATATTCATTTTGAAATGATTACCACAATCAAGCTCGTTAACATATGCATCATCTCATAGTTACCTTTATTTATTTATTTTTTTTTGGTGACAGCACTTGAGATCTACTCTCTTAGCAAATTTCAAGTATATAGTACATTTTTTTTTTGCGGCACATGGACCTCTCACCGCTGTGGCCCCTCCCGCCACGGAGCACAGACTCCGGACGCACAGGCCCAGCGGCCATGGCCCACAGGCCCAGCCGCTCCGCGGCATGTGGGATCCTCCCGGACCAGGGCACGAACCCGTGTCCCCTGCATAGGCAGGCGGACTCTCAACCACTGCACCACCAGGGAAGCCCCTATAGTACATTTTTAACTATAGTTACCATGCTGTTCATTAGGTCTTCAGAACTTATTCATCTTGTGTTTGAAAGTTTGTACCCTTTGACCAACATCCCCCCTTTCTCCCCATCGCCCACCCACGGATAATCACAATTTTATTCTCTATTGCTATGTTACTCTAAGTTGAACACTTGAAGATTTCATGTGTAAGTGATGCCATGCAGTATTTGTCTATGTCTAGTTTATTTCTCTTAGCATAGTGTCCTCTGGGCTTATCAATGTTGTCACAAATGGCAGGATTTCCTTCTTTTTTATGGCTGGATAATATTCCATTATATATGCCACATTTTCTTTACCCATTCATCTGTTGATGGACACTTAGATTGTTTCCATATCTTGGCTGCTATGAATAATGCTGCAGTTAACATGGGTGTGAAAGTATCTCTTTGAAGTGGTGATTTTATGTCCTTTGGATAAATACCCGGGAGTAGGATTGCTGGATCATATGGGCAGTTCTATTGTTAATTTTTTAAAATAAATTTATTTATTTATTTTTCGCTGCGTTGGGTCTTCGTTGCTGCACATGGGCTTTCTCTAGCTGTGGCAAGCGGGGGCTACTCTTCGTTGCGGTACACGGGCTTCTCATTGCGGTGGCTTCTCTTTGTTGCAAAGCACGGGCTCTAGGCATGCAGGCTTCAGTAGTTGTGGCTCATGGGCTGTAGAGCATAGGCTCAGGAGTTGTGGTGCACAGGCTTAGTTGCTCCATGGCATGTGGGATCTTCCCGGACCAGGGCTCGAACCCATGTCCCCTGCATTGGCAGCTGGATTCTTACCCACTGTGCCACTAGGGAAGTCCTATTTTTAATTTTTTTGAGGAACCTCTACACTGTTTGCCATAGTGGCTGCACCAATTTACATTAGTACCAACGGTGCATAAGGGTTCCCTGTTCTCCACATCCTCACCAACACTTGTTATTTCTTGATTTTTTGATAACAGCCATCCTAACAAATGTGATATGATATCTTATTGTGGTCTTGATTTGCATTTTCCAGATGTCTAGAGATGTTGAGCACCTTTTCATGTACCTGTTTGCCATTTGTGGTCTTCTTTGGAGAAATGTCTATTCAAGTCCTTTGCCCATTTTAAAATCAGGTTATTTGTTTTTCTGCTATTAATTTGTATGAGTTCCTTATATATTTTGGATATTAACCCCTATGGAATATATGGCTTGCAAATACTTTCTCCCATTCTGTGGGTTGCCTTTTCATTTTTTTATTGTTTCTTTTGCTGTGCAGAAGATTTTTGCTTGGATGTAGTCCTACTTGTTGACTTTTGCTTTTGTTACCTATGCTTTTGTTGTCAACTCCAAAAAGATCACTGCCAAGACCATTATCAAGGAGCTTCTTCCCTATGTTTTCTTCTAGGAGTTTTAGGGTATCAGGTCTTATGTGTAAGTCTTTATTTCATTTTGAGTTAATTTTTGTGAGTGTTGTAAGATAGGGGTCCAATTTTTCTGCATATGGTAATCCAGCTTACTCAGCACCATTTGTTGAAGAGGCTATTCTTTCCCCATTGAGTATTCTTGGCTCCCTTGTCAAATATTAATTGTTCATGTATGCAGGGGTTTACTTGTCTATTCTGTCATTGGTCTATGTTTCTATTTTTATGCCAGTATCATACTGTTTTAATTACTATAACTTTGGGCTATACAGATGGTCTCTGACTTACAATTTTTCGACTTTATGATAGTGCAAAATCGATACTTATTTAGTACAAACTGTACTTCACATTTTGAATTTTTATCTTTTCCGGGGCTAGCAATATGCAGTTCAGTACTTTCTCATGGTGCTGGGCGTCAGCAGCAAGCCACAGCTCCCAGTTAGCCATGCAATCATGAGGGTAAACAAATGATACACTTACAACCATTCTGTACCCGTACAACCATTTTCTTTTTCACTTTCAGTATAGTATTCAATAAATTACATGAGATATTTAACACTTTATTACAAAATAAACTCTGTGTTTGATGATTTTTAAAATATATTTATCTATTTATTTATTTATGTCTGCATTGGGTCTTCATTGCTGCGCATGGGCTTTCTCTAGTTGCAGCGGGCAGGGGCTATTCTTCGTTATGATGAGCAGGCTTCTCATTTGCGGTGGCTTCTCTTGTTGCAGAGCATGGGCTCTAGGCGTGCGAACTTCAGTAGTTGCAGCACGGGCTCAGTAGTTGTGGCTCGCGGGCTCTGGAGCTCAGGCTCAGTAGTTGTGGCGCACGGGCTTAGTTGTTCCGCAGCATGTGGGATCTTCCCAGACCAGGGCTCAAACCCATGTCCCCTGCATTGGCAGGCAGATTCTTAACCACTGCACCACCAGGGAAGCCCGTGTTTGATGATTTTGCCAAACTGTAGGCTAGTGTAAATGTCTTGAGCATGTTTAAAGTAGGCTAGGCTAAGCTGTGATGTTCAGTAAGTTAGATGTATTAAATGCTTTTTAACTTCTGATATTTTCAACTTACAGTGGGTTTATTAGGATGTAACCCCATCATAATTTGAGGAAGATCTGTAGTTTAAAATCAGGAACTGTGATGCCTCTGGCTTTGTTCTTCTTTTTCATGATTGCTTTAACTATATTCAGGGTCTTTCATGATTCCATAAAAATCTTAGGATCATTTTCTTCTATTTCTGTTCAAAATACCTTTGGAATTTTGATAGAGATTGTGTTGAATATATAATTGGCTTTGGGTAGTATGGACATTTTAACAATATTAATTCTTCTAATCCATGAACACAAATATCTTTCCATTTGTTTGTGTTTTCTTCAATTTCTTTTATCAAGGTCTTGTAGTTTTCATTGTACAGATCTTTCACTTCCTTCGTTAAAATTTTTCCTATGTATATTATTATCGTTTTTGATGCTATTGTGAATGGAATTGTTTCCTTTATTTTTCAAATAGTTTGTTTTTAGTGTATAGAAGTACAACAGATTTTTGTATGTTTATTTTACATCCTGCCAATTTACTGCATTTGTTGATTAGTTCCAATATTTTTTTGGTTGAGTCTTTAGGATTTTTTTTTTTTTTTTTTTTTTTTTATGCGTTACGCGGGCCTCTCACTGTTGTGGCCTCTCCCGTTGCGGAGGACAGGCTCCGGACGCGCAGGCTCAGCGGCCATGGCTCACGGGCCCAGCCGCTCCGCGGCATGTGGGATCCTCCCAGACCGGGGCACGAACCCGTGTCCCCTGCATCGGCAGGCGGACTCTCAACCACTGCGCCACCAGGGAAGCCCTTTAGGATTTTTTAATATAAAATTATGTCATCTGCAAATAATAACAATTTTACTTTTTTGTTTCCAATTTGTATGCCGTTTATTTCTCTTTCTTGCCTAATTGCTTTGGCTACAGCTTTCAGTATGATGTTGAATAAGAGTGGTGAGATTGGGGGATCTTAGAGGGAAAGCTTTCAGTTTTTCACTGTTGAGTGTAAGTTAGCTGTGGATTTCTCATATATGGCCTTTATTGTGTTGGGTAAATTCCTTTTATACCCAATTTGTTGAGAGTTTTTACCATGAAGGGCTTTTTTGGCATCTATTGAGATGATAATATGATTTTTTTTTTTTTTTTTTTGCGGTACGCGGGCCTCTCACTGTTGTGGCCTCTCCCGCCGTGGAGCAAAGGCTCCGGACACACAGGCCCAGCGGCCATGGCTCACGGGCCCAGCCGCTCCGCGGCATGTGGGATCTTCCAGGACCGGGGCACAAACCCGTGTCCCCTGCATCGGCAGGCGGACTCTCAACCACTGCGCCACCAGGGAAGCCCTAATATGATTTTTATCGTAATAAGATGATAACTTTCATTCTATTAATATGGTGAATCACATTTATTGACTTGCATATGTTGAAACATTCTTGCATCAAGATAAATCCTAGTTGGTCATGGTGTATAATCCTTTACATGTGTTATTGAATTTGATTTGCTAATATTTTGTTGAGAATTTTTGAATCTATAATCATCAGGGATAGTGGCCTATAGTTTTCTTTTTGTCTAATGTCCTTATCTGGCTTTGGTGTCAGGATGATGCTTCTCTCATAAAATGAGATTGGGAATGTTCCCTCCTCTTCAAATTTTTGGAAGCGTTTGAGAAGGATTGGCATTAATTCTTTAAATATTTGGTAGAATTCAACCATCTGGCCCTGGGCTTTTCGTTGATTACTGAATCAGTCTCCTCTTTGTTGGTTTGTTCAGGTTTTCTATTTCTTCATGATTCAATCTTGGTAGGTTGTATGTTTCTAGAAGTTTATCCATTTCTTCTAGGTTATCCAGGTTGTTGGTATATAATGCTCATAATATTCTATTACGATTCTTTGTATCTCCATGGGTATGAGTTATTAATATCTCCTCTTTCATTTCTGACTTTATTTGGGTCTTTTTTTTTCTTTTTTTCTTAGGTAGTCTAGCTAAAGTCTTGTCAATTTTATCTTTTCAAAAAGACTTTCTCTCTTAGCTTTGTTGATCTTTTCTCTTGTCTTTGTAGTCCATATTTCATTTATTTCTGCACTGATCTTTGTTATTGCTTTTTTTCTGCTCACTTTGAGCTTTGTTCTTCCTTTTCTAGTTCCATGAGATGTAAAATTCCTTTTTTAATTCGAGATTTTTCTCCTTTTTAATGTAGACATTAATTGCTATAAAGTTTCCTTTTAGAACTGCTTATGCTGCACTCCATAAGTTTTGGTATATTGTGTTTCCACTTTCATTTGTTTCAAGATTTTTTTTTTTTGTGGTACGCGGGCCTCTCATTGTTGTGGCCTCTCCCGTTACAGAGCACAGGCTCCGGACGCGCAGGCTCAGCGGCCATGGCTCATGGGCCCAGCCGCTCCGCAGCATGTGTGATCTTCCCGGACCGGGGCACAAACCCGTGTCCCCTGCGTCGGCAGGCAGACTCGCAACCACTGCACCATCAGGGAAGCCCTGTTTCAAGATTTTTTTAAATTCCCTTTTTATTTCTTATTTGATCCATTGGTTGTTTGAGTGTGTTAATTTCTACATATTTTGAAAACTTTTATTCCTGTTATTGATTTTTAGTTTCACCTATTGTAGTTGGAAAAGATACCTGATATCATTTCCAATCTTCTTAAATTTGTTCAGATTTGTTTTGTGTCCTTAACATATGACCTATGTACTGGAGGACGTTCTGTGTGCGATTTAGCATATGTATTATGGTGCTGTTGCATGGATGTCTATTATGTTCATTTGGTCTAAAGAGTGGTTCAAGTCCAACTTTTCCTTATTGATTTTCTATCTGGATAATCTATCCATTGTTGAAAGTGGGTTATTGACCTCCCCTGCTATTATTGTATTGCTGTCTATTTCTCCCTCCAGATCTGTTAATATTTGCTTTGTATATTTAGGTGCTTTGATGTTGGATGCACATTTATACATTGTTATATCCACTTGATGAATGAATGGCTTTCTTATCTACCACAATTTTTGCTTTTATCCTGGAGTTGAAAATTATCTTTTCATTTTTTAAGTTTTTCGTATGCATATACCTAATTTCCCCCAATTACTTGGAAAAATAACAAATCATCTCTCAATGATTTTTCCGAATGCAAAAACTACAGTTCCATTTTCTTTGTGGAGACTTCCCTCCAAAGTGGACATGGGTATCTCTAGACTGGAGACACAGCTGTCATCCTGGGCTTCCCTTTGCCATTTTTCTGGCTGGAATCCTCAATCTCTTAGATTCCATTTCTTTCTCTTTCTTGGGTTATGCCCTAATTTTGCCAAAGCCTATCTCCTAGGGGACTCCTTAAAAGTCATGTAGGGAAATTTTTCTTTAAAGAGAGTCTTTGTATGTCTGAAAACACCTTTATTCAATCCTCATAGTTAATTAAGTTTGAATGTGTAGGATTCTATGTTGAAAATAATTTTCCTCAGAATTTAAAGGCATTTACCCACTATTTTCTGGCATTGTTTTTGAAAAGTTCCATGTCGTTCTGACTCAGTTATATGTATCTTTGAATGGTACATGTATTCTCTCTCATGTCCTCCTTTGTTTCTCTCCTTCCCTCTCCTTCTGCCCCACTCCACCCTTTTAGGATTTTTTTCTCTTTTTAGTATTTTTAAGCTTCTACATGGATTTCTGTGCTTGGGTACTGAGTGGGCTTTTTCAATATGAAGACTTTTCCTTTAGCTCTGGGATATTTCTTTATACTACATCTTAGATAATTTTCTTCCCTCCATATTCTCTGGTCTCTCCTTCTGCAACTTCTGTGATTCCCAATCTTCTGGAATACTGTTCAATTTTTTTCTTATCATCAATAATTTCCACCTCTTTGGTTTTTGTATTGTTATACTGTTCAGAGGTCTTCCTCAACATTACCCTTCAACCTTTTATTAACTTCTATTCCACTCATCATGTTTTTAATTTTGAAGAGCTCTATCTTGTTGTCGGATTGTTCCTGGTTTTAGATGTAATATTCTTACTTCATAGATGCAATAATTATCTTATTACTCTGATGCTATTAGTAATAATTTGAAAATATTTTTCTTCTGTTCCCTGTATAGTTCGTCTTTTATATAGATCCCCCCCACTTTAGCTTTTCTTCCCCAGACATTCCTAATGGCAGGTCAAAACCAGGTGAAATTTTTTTATCACAGCTGTGTCTTAATTAAAGACAAATCGTTATTTAACAATTTATAATCATAGAACGGAAACTTTCAGGAACACATTTTGACATGACAGAAGAACCTTTGCTTTACCAAGGATCCACCAAGGGTCCCTCAAACAGGCTGTCCCATTTCCCATACTCCCCATCATGATTTTAAACCTTTATTAAATTTTAAACATTTTTACACGAATTTTAAGGGTTACGTCCATTTATAGTTATTACAAGATATTGGCTATATTCCCTGTGCCATACAGTACATCCTTGAGCCTATCTCACACCCAGTAGATTGTACCTCCCACTTTCCTACCCCTTCATTGCCCCCCACTCCAGTTTAGCTTTTTAATTGAGGTATAACTCACTTACTGAAATCTATAGAGAATTCAGTTATACAGCTTGACAAATTTTACATATCATTACATTCATATAACTGCACCCAGATCAAGATACAGAACATTCCAGTAATACAAAAGGCTCCCTCATTTCCCTTCCCAGGGAATACAACCCCCTAAGAAATAATCACTTTTTTTTAATAAATTATGTATTTGGCTGTGTTGGGTCTTCATTGCTGTGTGCGGGCTTTACTCTAGTTGCTGTGAGTGGGGGGCTACTCTTCGTTGTGATGCGTGGGCTTCCCATTGTGGTGGCCTCTCTTGTTACAGAGCACAGGCTCTAGGTGTGCAGGCTTCAGTAGTTGCAGCACGCAGGCTCTGGAGCTCAGGCTTAGTAGTTGTGGTGCACGGGCTTAGTTGTTCCGTGGCATGTGGGATCTTCCCAGACCAGGGCTCAAACCCGTGTCCCCTGCATTGGCAGGCAGATTCTTAACCATTGTGCCACCAGGGAAGTCCCCCCTTTTCACTCTCTTAATACTGCCTTTTGATTACTAGAAGTTCTTAACAGCTATGTTAAAATTAATCCACCTAAAGTGTACAATTCAATACTTTTAGTACATTCAGAAAGTTACACAATCATCACCACAGTCAGTGCTAGAATATTTTCATCATCCTTAAAGGAAATCCCACACCTATCACTAGTCACTCCCCATTCCTTCTGCAAACTCCCAGCCCTAGGAAGCCACTGATCTACTTTCTCTGGATATAAAATTGCCTGTTCTACACATTTCATATGAATTAAATCCTATAAGAAGTCCTTTTTTGACTCACTTCTTTCATTTAGCAAAATGTATTGAAGAATTATCAATGTTATAGCATGTGCTGGTATTCCATTCCTTTTAATTGATTATAAAGATTTATTTATTCATTTACCAGATGGAGGGCCATTTGGGTTGTTTCTACTTTTTGGATATTATAAATAATGTACTATGAATATTCATATATAAATTTTTGTATGAACATTATGTCTTCAGTTATCTTGGATAAATACCTAGGAGTGGAATTGCTGGGCTGTATAACTCTAACTTAAAAAAAAAAAAAAAGACTTCATCCTTTCAGAGCAGTTTTACATTCACGGCAAAATTGACAGGAATGTACAGAGATTTCTCATATACCTCCTGCCCCCACATGTGCATAGCCTCCCCCATTATCAACATCCTCCAACAGAGTGATGCATTTGTTACAATTAATGAACCTACATTGCCACATCATAATCACCCAAGGTCCACAATTTACAGTTTACTCTTGGTGGTGTACATTCTATAGGTTTAAAAAAATGTATAATGACGTGTATTTACCCTCATAGTGTCATACAGAGTACTTTCATTGCCCTAAAACTCCTCTGTGCTTAGCCTATTCATCCCTCTCCTTTGCCCCCAACCCCTGGCAACTACTATATTTTTACTGTCTTCATAGTTTTGCTTTTTCCAGAATGTCATATTAGTAGTAGGAATCATACAGCATATAGCCTTTTCACATTGGCTTCTTTCATTTAGCAATATGTATTTGTTTCCTCCATGTCTTTTCATGGCTTGATAACTCTTTAGTGATAAATAATATTAAATAAAATTACATTGTCTGGATGTACCAGTTTATCCATTCACCCACTGAAGGATACCTCTGTTGCTTCCCACTGTGGGGAATTATGAACAAAACTGCCAGAAACAGGGGTTTGAGTGGACCTAAGTTTTCAACTTCTTTAGGTAAATACCAAGGAGTGTGATTGCTGGATTATACGATCCTAGATTATGTTCAGTTTTGTACGAAGCTGGCTGCCAAACTCTTTCAAAGTGTCTACCATTTTGCATTCCTACCAGCAGTAAGACTTCCTGTTGTATTACATCCTCACCAGCATCTGATGTTGTTGGTGTTCTGGATTTTTTTGGTCATTCTAATGGATGCGTAGTGGTATCTTGTTTTAATTTGCATTCCCTGGTGACACACGATATGATATGAGAATCTTTTCATGTTTATTCACCTTGTGTATATTTTCCCTTTGGTAAAGCTCTCCATGGCCCGTTTGTTAATCGGTTGTTCATTTTATTGCTGAGTTTTAAGAGTTCTTTATGTATATTTTAGATAATACTCCTTTATCAGATGTGCCTTTGCAAATATTTTCTCCCAGGGTGTGGCTTGTCTCCTCATTCTCTTGACATTATCTTTCACAAAGTAGTTTTAAACTTTATATGAGTCCAGGTTATTATTTCTTTCATGGATTATTCCTTTACTGTTTTCTCTAAAGAGTCATTACCATATCCAAGGTCATCTAAATTTTCTCCTATGCTACCTTCTAGAAGTTTTATAGTTTTCTATTTTACATTTAGGTCTGTGATGCATTTTGAATTAATTTTTGTAAAAGGTTTAATTAAGGTCTGTGTCTACGCGTTTTTGGGGGTTTTTTGCATGTGAATATCCAGTTGTTTCAGCACTATTTGTTGAAAAGACTATCTTTTCCATTGCATTACACCTTTGCTAAAGATCAGTTGACTTTATTTATATGGGTCTATTTCTGCGTTCTACTTCTGGGTTCTCTATTGTTTTATTGACCTATTCTTTCTCTAATACCACATTGTGTTTATTACTATTAAGTCCTGAAGCCACGTGGTATCAGTCCTTCAATTTTGTTCTTTTCCTTCAATATTGTGTTGATCATTCTGGGTCTTTTGCCTCTCCAAATAAACTTTAGAATCATTTTGTCAATATCCATGAAATGGCTTACTGGCATTTTTATTGGGATTGCATTGCATCTATAGATCAATTTAGAAAGAACTGATGTCTTGACAATATTGAGTCTTCCTCTCCATGAACATGGAACACCTATTTATTCTTGGATTTTGTTCAGCGTTTCAGTTTTCCTCATATAGTTCTTACATGTATTTTGTTAGATTTATACCCAATTATTTCAATTTTGGGGTGGTACTGTAAATGGTACTATAATTTTAATTTCAAATTCCACTTGTTAACTGCTGGTATACAGGGAAAGTGTTGGCTTTGTATTATTAACCTTGTATCCTGCAACCTTGCTATAATTGCTTATTAGTTCCAGGAGGGTTTTTGGGTCGATTCTTTTAAGATTTTCTACACAATCATGCCATCTGTGAACAAAACCAGTTTTGTTTCTTCCTTCTCAATCTGTATATTTTTATTTCCTTTTTTGTGTTATTGCCTTAGCAAGGACTTTGAGGATGATGGTGAAAAGGAATGGTGAGACATCCTTTTCTTGTTCTTGATCTTAGTGGGAAAGCTTCTAGTTTATCTAGTACAATGTTAGCTCTAAGGGTCTTTGTAGTTTTTCTTTTTTAATCAAGCTGAGGAAGTTCCCCTCTATTCTTAGCTTACTGAGAGTTTTTATCATGGTTAAGTGTTAGATTTTATCAAATGCGTTTTCTGCATATGATCATGTGATTTTTCTCAATTACCCTGTCAATGTAATGGATTAGTGTGGGCATAAAGTCGTTCATACTATTCTTTGGTTATCCTTTTTAATGCCCATGGGTCTGAGATTATGTTCCTTTTTCTATTTATAATATTAGTAATTTGTGTCCCGTCTCTTTAAGTTAGCCTTGCTAGAAGCTTATCAATTTTATTGAACTTTTCAAAGAGCCAGCTTTTGTTTTGCTTTTCTCTATTGATTTCCTGTTTTCAATTTCATTGGTTTCTGCTCCAATTTTTATTATTTCCTTTTTTCTGCTTACTTTGGATATAACTTGCTCTCCTTTTCCTAATTTTCTAAGGTGGAAGCTTAGGAAATTGATTTTAGACCTTTCTTCTTTTCTAATATTCACATTCAATGCTATAAATTTCCAAGCACTGTTTCCATTGCATCTCACAATTTTCATTTCAAAATATTTTAAAAATTCTCTTGAGATTTTCACAATGACCTATGTGTTATTTATAAGTGTGTTGTTTAATCTCCAATTACTTGGGGATTTTTCCAGTTGTTATTGATTTCTACTTTAATTCCATTGTGGTATGAGAGCAGGCATTGTATTTTTGTTTAAATGTTTAGTTTAGTTTTACGGCCCAGAATGTTATCTAGGTGAACCTGAGAAAAATGTGTATTCTGCTGTTGGTGGTGAAGCAATCTATAGATGTCCATTATATCCAGTTGATTGTTGGTGGTGCTGAGTTCAGCTATGTCCTTATTGATCTTCTGACTGTTGGATCTGTTCACTTCTGAGAGGGGAGTTGAAGTTTCTATCCAAGCTAGTGGATTTATCTATTTCTTCTTGCAGTTCTAGCTACACATATTTTGATGCTCTGTTGTTAGGTGCATAACGATTCTTATATCTTCTTGAAGATCCCTTCATCATTATGCCTCTTTTTATTAACCCTGGTAATTTTCCTTGCTCTGAAGTCTACTCTGAAATTAATAAGAGTACAGTGTCCTCTACAAACAAGTTCTGTTCCGAGAGCACATTTGTAAGTCGTTTTTCATAAGTCCAACAAAGTTAACCTAGGTACCCAACTAACACAATAGGCTGCAGTGTACCAGCTCTATCACTGCTGCTTTTACGCTTGCTTCCAGACATCATGGGCTTGAAATAAAGATACTGTGCTCTATAAAGTATACAGAAGCACAACCACTTGTAGAGGACGCACACACGACGATGTACACTAGACACATGAACTAACGTGACTGGACATGCGAACGCACATTTGCATCTTTGAAAGTTCGTAACTTGAAGGTTCGTATGTAGGGGACTTACTGTACTCCTGCTTTCTTTTCATGAGTATTATTAGCATGGTATATCTTTCTTCATCCATTTACTTTTAGTCTGTATGTGTCCTGTCTACAATAAAACCACTTTATTTTTTTGATCCACTTTGATAATCTCCTTTGTGTATTTATACCATTGATATTCAAAGTGATTATTGATATAGTTAGATTAATATCTACCATGTTTGTTCTATTTTTGTTCTACTTGTTCTTTGTTCCTTATTTTTGTTCTGCTTTTTGTGAGTTTGAGCATACTTCCATTTTCTTAGCATATCAGTTATACTTTAAGTGGTTATCCTAGAGTTTGCAATATACAGCTAATCTAAATCCACTTTAAAATACTACTACACTGCTTCACCAGTAGTGTCCTTTTTAATAATAGTTCCTCCCTAGCATCCCTTGTATCATTGCTATCATTCATTTACATATAAGAATATACATATATGACATACGTAAGCATACATAATCAAACACACTGTTAACATTTTGTTCAAAATAATTGTTAGGTCAATAAAGAATAAAAATTTTTACCTTCACTAATCCTTCTTTGATGCTCTTCCTTTATGTAGATATGTTTATAATCTCTATTATTTTCCTTCTCTCTCAAAAGCTTATCTTGCAGGACAAGTGTACTAGCAACGAATTCCTTCAATTTCGATAGTCTGAGTTTTCACCGTTTTGTGTTTTTTTTTTTTTTTTTGCCGTACACGGGCCTCTCACTGTTGTGGCCTCTCCCATTGCAGAGCACAGCCTCGGCAGCCATGGCTCATGGGCCTAGCTGCTCCAAGGCCTGTGGGATCTTCCCGGACCGGGGCACAAACCCACTTCCCCTGCATCAGCAGGCAGACTCTCAACCACTGCGCCACCAGGGAAGCCCCACTGTTCACTTTTGAAAGATAATTTCACAAGGCAAAGAAATTCTAAGTTGGTGGGTTTTTTCTCTCAACATTGTTAACACACCACTCTTCCTTCGTGGTTTCTGAGAAGTCAAATATAATTCTTATCTTTGCTCCTCTATAGGTAAAATGTGTTTTTCCTCTGGCTTCTTCCAGAATTTTTAATCTTCAATTATTTGTAGTTTGAAAATGACATGCCTTGTTGTGGTTTTGGGGCATTTACCCTGTTTGGTGTTCTGAGTTTTTTGGATCTGTGCTTTGGCATCCAGTCTGTTCAGGCTGCTCTAACATAGTATCATAAACTGTCCAGTGGCTTATAAACAGAAATTTCTTATAGTTCTGGAGGCTGGAAAATCCAAGATCAAGACACTGGCAGATTCAGCATCTGGTGAAGATCCACCTCCTGATTCAGTTATCTTCTCACTGTTGTGCTTGCATGGTGGAAGGAGCAAGGGAGCTCTCTGGTGTCTAATCCCATTTATGAGGGCCCCATCATCATGATCTTATTACCTCCCAAAGGCCAAAGCTCCAAATAACATGACATTAGAGATGAAGTTTCAACATATTATTCTGAGGGCAACACAGTCTACAGTAGACATTAACTTGGGTAAATTCTCAATCATTATTGTTTAAAATATTTCTTCTGTTCATCTTCTTTTAGTATTACCATTATATATGAGCTATACCTTTTGCAGTTGTCTTAGTTCTCGGGTTTTTGGTGTTTTTTTCTTTCAGTTTTGGCAGTTTCTATTGAGAATTCCTTAAGCTCAGTGATTCCTTTCTTAGCTATGTCCTGTTTTATTATCTGGTAAAGCCATTTTATTTCTGCACAGTGTTTTTGATGTCTAGCATTTCTTTTTGATTTCTTCTTAGTTTGCATCTCTTTGCTTGCACTGCCCATATGTTCCTGCATGCTGTCTACTTTATCCATTACAGTCCTTTGCACATTAAACAGTGGTTTTAATAAGTTCCCAGTCTGTTAATTCCAACACCCCTGCCATATCTAAGTCTGGTTCTAATGCCTACTGTCTCTTCGAACTGTGGCTTTTGCCTTTTAATATGCCTTGTATTTTTTTCCCCCGTTAGCTGGACATAATGTACTGGCTATAAGGAATTGCTGTAAGCCTTTAGAAATGTGGTGGTAAGGTATGGGTAGAGGGGGAACCATCTATACTCCTGTGATTAGTGTCAGTCTTCTAGTGTGTCTGTGCCTCTGCCCTGTAAACCTCACAAGTGCTTCTGAGCCCCCTGCCCCCCCACACCACCACCATTCCTGGCCTCTTATGTGGGACAAGATAGCTAGAGCAAGCTGGAGTTGGGTATTTCCCTTTTCCACATCAGCTAGGCTCTGATAAAATCCCAGCATGTTGGGCTCTGGTTAAATAGTTTCTCCTGGGGCCAGAACTTTAAGAGGTACAGAATGCTCTGGTGAATGGTTTTCGCAGATTTCTGCTTGTGGGTTTCAACTCCACTAAGCTGAGATTCCAATGTATTTGCCCATCTCTCCAATTTGGGGGGCAGTAGTTTGCCCTATGACCTTACCTCTCTTACAGATGGAAAAAGAGCTGTTGACTTTTTGTTGTTGTTCAGCTTTTACTTGTTAGGATGGAGTGGTGACTTCGTTTCCTTACATGCAGAACTAGAAATCAGAAGTAATTTGACAACCTTTAAATTCAAATAGCACCTTTAGACTGGAGAGAATTATCATGATATACAATTATCAGATAATTTGCTTTATATTGCCTAATGGGACAATCTTTTTGCCTGGGGAAAGAAAAGAGATACAGTATGTGTCTTATCAATCAGATAATTTTTAGCTTTAAATAAACTGTATAGCCATTACATTGAAAAAATAAAATCAACTTAAACTTAAGGAGACTCAGCTTTTAATAGCTTCAGGAAATTCATTTAAAAATATTTTGAAGGTTAAAAAATTTTAAGCTGCTTACATTTTAAACTATGTTTTAAAAAAACTGTAATTATAAAGGTCAAGCAGGCAATAAGCAAGAATCAGCATTAGGGAATTGGTCCCAAGCCTAAAAAGTACCATAATAGATACTCAGTTCCAAGTCTTGTCTCCATCTTGCCTCCTCCTTGCTCCTCTCCTCTTCACAAGTGGCTTATTGTTGGAATTTCTACTCGTTTACTAAAGCTGAAGAAGCTCCTGCTTCTAGTATCCAAAAGCAAAGTTGCAAGATGAGGTTGGAGAGACCTGGTGGGTTGAGGGGTTAGTGAAGGTCCTTGCAAGTCACTAAAAAAAAAAAATTTGGATTTATATCTAAATGCAAGAGGAAACCATTGAAGGATTTTAAAACAAAGGGATGATGTGATCTGATATACCTCTTAAGACATTGACTGCTTAATGAAGAATGGATTAGAGAGAATACAGATTGAGACTAGAGATGGCTACCAATTAAGCATCACAAATGACAAGGAGTTACTTATCAGTCAAGATTCTTGATTATAAATAAAAAATGCCAGCTGACTTAAGCAGATACAGGAAATTTTTGGTGTCTTTTTAAGTTTGCAGACTGCAGGAGGAAAGGAGAGTCAGGCTTGGAAGGAAGTTTTAGCCACACCATGAAGTCAGTCCAGTGAGGTCATCACCACTGCCAAACTGTGGACACCAGCCTGTCCCACTGCTGCCACTGACACCAGATAAGGAATCTGCTGGCTAGAGATATAACCACCTCCCTATCCCCTAGTTCCACTCCCTCTCACATATTGCTGACATCTTTAAGGCACTTACTATCCACTCTACTCACTTGGATAATTTTCTACTCTCCCTACTTCTTGGGTTTAAGGTTTAAAGTTTGCATACACCTGACTGACCATGCCTAGTTCACAGGCATATGCTGTAGATGCAAAGGATGGGTAAACAAGCATCTGGGATTTGGGGCATCTATGGTGTTAGGTGGGCTCTGCCTCTCAGCAGGACTCAACTTGGGGAGTATCCCAATGGCAGGTTTGCATGCTGGGAAGCTGAGAAAATGACACCTATCTAATACCAGCTTGGAAAACTTGCTTTTGCCTATGAGAAAAGATGTAATGTTATTACAAGCAGAGGCTTGAAATGGACTTGGATGATTGAACGTCATGATCTTGTGTTTCCACATCAGTGAGAAATGTGCTGGTTTGCTCACTTTTCCAAGGAGGCTGAGCCATGTGGAACAAATGCACACACCTGCAGTCTATCAGTCAACCCCAGCTGTCCTACAGATGAGAGCCTGGATGAGATCAGCAGTGGAAGTACCTGTTGTGTGCCTGAGTTTTAATGACTGATTATGCAGCAACAGTTGATCAGATACACTCAGAGAGTATTCTGAGATCCCCCCCAAAAGTGACAAAAAAGGCTGGCAATTAAATGTAAGAAAGCTTTAATTATGGGAACAAAATGTTCCACAGTGTGAACAGTAAGTCGTAAAGGGACCTGTTTGTACCAAATTCTACTGTGAGGAAGTGACCATTTACACCTTCCATACACATGGTCTTCAATTCTTATGCTTATATACTGTTTTATGGCTTACAAAAACCCTTTTTGTAAACCAGGTGACTACCATCATAGCACACTAACAGATTACTACTTGCTTTCTTGTCTCAGAACAGGAAAGGCGTCTCACCACTCTTCAGCCTATCTCTACCTGTCCAGTAAGTTTGGCAAATTTAGGCCTACAAATAATGCCTACACTCCATTACCAGTATTTTTAATCATCTGGTTACCCAGGTTAGAGGCAGAATGACATCATGATTAAGAGTACAGAGTATGGATTGAGACTGGTCCAGTTCAGATCCCAGCATTGCTGTTTTAACAGCTGTTTGACCTAAGGTAAATTACTACACCATTTCGATTGATGTAGACTGAACATATTAATATATGGGAAGTGCTTTATGGGAAGTGCTTTACAAAGTACCTGGGACACACTATACTGCATTTAAGTAATAATACAAAAGTCAGCAGTCTAACAAACTTTAATTACCTGCCTATAGCAACTTCACTAGAAATGACCATGAAAATAAACTAAGAATGTGCATTTCAGGTACCTTCAGGGCAAGTGTGGAGACTAGAGTTATTTTAATATAACACCATCTGCAAGTGGAGATGATCACTCCAATACCTAGTTACTCACTTCGATTTATCTGCCAGGAATACACAATTTATCTATTTAGAACACCAATAACAACAAAAAGAATATAACTGAGTCCAAAAGAACTCTTAATTATATATGTAGCAAGGTTAAAACAAAATCTTTATAAACTGAGTTGTACCAGCCTTTTACTCTTTTCATTTGCGTTTATTTAAACACAGTTCTCAAAACATTTGAGTGAAATTGGGCCTCCTTTGGTAAGCAAAGGACCTGAAAATATTTAAAAAATGAACAGGCAAAGTCTTCAGTTCATCCACAACACAGGTGTAGTGTTCCCTTCTCTCTTTCTCAAATCCTGAAGCACCCAGTTTTTCCATATAATCTAAAAGCTAGAAGAACAAGAGTACATTTGTGGTGGAATGTATTGTCACTTGCTGATAACTAGTTGAAATACCATTATCCCCTTGTAACAGCTTTAAGAAATAGCCTTTTAAAGGCATTCATTGTGTAACTCTCATCTTATTCCCTGCTATATATATAATACAGATTATATAAACGCCGACAAATTCACATTTATATTAAGCATTAGCTGTATTGAAAGATCTTTAGGCCTAATACTAGCAGTATAGAGTTACAGAGCATAATTTTTAATCACTTAATTGCAGGTATATTAAGTATGGTATGTTTTATGGACTGGAGGAAAACGGGCATTTTGTCTTGAATTTACTACTGACAGTCTATTCTGAACAGTTCTGCTAACCATTGATATGTTAGAAAGAAAAGTAAAAACCAAACTTTATTGTTGCTTTTTGCCATTTGGTAGCTCATTTTACACACAGGCTTCGATCTTCAGAATACCCTGGATTCAGTAGAAAAACCATTTAAATGAAGTTTTGTACAATAGAAACTTCTCAGCAGTCAAAATTTAGACTGTAAAAAAATACATGCAAAACATACTTTTCTGAAAACACTTAACTTTGAACAAAGCACCGAACTACACAAATGCAGAATGAAACAGCATTTCAACTCCACCAAAAGTAGTCATCATAAAAGGTGTAAAAGTCACCTAACTTCACTAGGCACTGTTCACTTTTTAAACAGGAGACAATAAAAAATATTGTCCACAAACAATATCCCAACTCTAGGGTAGGTTTCAGAAAGTCTTCAACTTCATGCTTTAATAGCGACCTAGGAAGAAAAGAAATAAATATTCTTCAATACTCAAGTGTGTACTTTTAATGTTGAGCATTTTAAACTACATTGCCATCAGGAAATTCCTATGTACCACATTCTCTCCTGTGAAAATAGAGGAAAACCTTCGCATAAAGATTACACTAAGACGACCAATGTTAAACAGAAATAGCTGGGAGTATATAGCTGAAAGCTAAGGTTTTAAGTCACTCAAATGTTTCCAAGCTGTACAAACATTAACAAGGACTCCTAAAAGGAAAAGCTACAAATGGTGACAGAACATAAGCAACAAGAGTAAGATCCAAGGGTTGTTTTCCTATACTTCCTTAAACCAAAAGTTGGAGAGAAATATAGATAAAACTAATTGAATTAACCCATTATCTGCTGTTTGGTAAGTCACAGCAAGCCATGCTATTACAATATATAAACAATCATATAAATCAATAAAAACTTACGAGGTGAGTATGATCGAGATCTGGAACGTGATCTGTATCCTCCACGACTATAGTAGGGAGAAGGTGACCGTCTTCTGTAAACAAATGTCAACACCATCTAAGACTACCGAGATTATATATGATCCCTTTGTCACTTTCCAAAACTAAAAGACCCTCACTGACCTTGAAAAATATTGCATTAGTCACAGGAATTCAAGGTCTGTTTTAGTCCTGAGAATGAAGCACACTATCAGGCCCAGTACCAAATAACCCCTCAAACTATCAGAGGTTGAATACTCCTTGCTATATTTGATCCACTGATCATCTGCTAATTAACATTATACTTAACAGAATTTAAAATGGCTTAGAGAAGGGAAAAAAATTATACCCTATGAGCACCCAAAACAAAATTTAATTCACAGTGCTTCAAAGTGATTTAGTTCTGTGTAAGAAAGATCAACTTGAATACTCACTTGCTATTCTGAAATACTTATAAAAAGCTAATAAAACTATCAGGAATAACACTTAGTTTCTGCCATATCTCATGTTAAGGTACAAAATGGTACCACTGAGTAAATGACCTAGTGTAAGCACAATTAATTTCTGTGAACACACAAATTAAGCCATGTACACATTGTCATTTGGCTTCAGTTACAATATATTCATAAACTTCATGCAATCCAATTCTGTGTAATGCCAACTATAATTTACCAAAATAATAATAACGAAGATGGCTTTATGTGAGCCATTCTACTATTGTACAGATTTTAAATCTTCTCCTGGCATACCTGTATATCTGATCCCTGTCTTGAGCAGCTCTCCATCCTCCTCCTCCTCCACCTCCTCCTCTGTGAAGGCAGAAAAGCAATATATATTCATTTAAAAATTTTTTGAAAGTACACACAATTCATGCAATAAAATTAAAACTCGCAAAAGTGAAAGCTAGCTGCTTTTGCCACCTCTTTACAAATTGGCATAGAGCTCTCCCTGGTGGTTAAAATGAATATCATTAAAAGTAAATGCTCATGAATTAAAATAAAATATTAAGACCCTAATCTTTGCAGCCTCCACAAATCAATCCCTTAAGTGTCAGTACAGAAATGCCACTTTTACGAAAGTTTCTTTTTGTCAGTATTAAATGTCAGGACTGTCAACTTCTTAAAACATTACTGAATAGGGTGCAAAAGACGACATCCACACCTCAACACCACACTAAAATAAGGTGTCAAGGATTAACTGTTGTGGTCAATACTTACTACACAATTTACATTTTGACAAGCAAGGAAGGGTCTGAATTACCTGCTGCTGCTAATAAAATAGAGAACTTTACTTCATTTTTGCCTTTCAAAGTATTCCCAGTGTCATGAACATTTCCTTGCTAAACCCCAAAATATATATCAATATTTTTGGTAATAAACTTACCATTGTTACACTAATTATTGTCCTTAAATAATTACTTCTTTGATTCTTTCAAGAATCAATTTCCCCTGCCCTTCAGTGTACGATTCCTTAGATACGAAAAATTGCTTTATAAAGCAATGACATTCAAAACACAGCTTATGAAACTCACTTTAAAAACAAAAAAGGGGGAAAAAAATGAAGTATGGTCTATAATTGTTTTCACTGTCATGTTTTGAAACCAAGGATTTCAGTTGGTTTACAACTTGGTGTTTAAAAAATATACATACAAAGATAAATTAAAAAGACACATAATCATAAAATCTAGTTTAGGGGCTTCCCTGGTGGTTAAGACTCCATGCTGCCAATGCAAGGGACTCGGGTTCGATCCCTGGTGAGGGAACTAAGATGCCGCATGGTGTGGCCAAAACAACTAGTGTAAACTCGGGGCCTGGATCTTAGTATTAAAGGTAATGACTTGTATCAAAGACTAAAACTCAGGTATGTATAGTGCTGCCTTAAATTATGTTGCAACTGATTCAGGAGAAGACCTGGCTTGACCTTCAACTTTTTGGCAACTTAAACTTAGTATTATGCTTAACTTACCTGTATGACCTGCTGTAATAGTCCCGATCATCGTAGCCTCGATCATATCCCCTGTCGTAGTAATCTCGACGGCGTGAGCTGCCACTATGAACAACAGTAAGTAAGATTTGTACGAACTTAAAATCTTACCTATAATAACGGTTAAGTTTCCAACGTGGGAAAAATGGTCTGGTGAAAATCAATTACCCAGCAAAGCCAAATCTATGGCATTTATTTATGATAAAAGTGGGATGTGATCTATTAAATGATACCAATCAAAATGTGTGGTACCAACAGAATGTTTCCACTGAATACACTGTATTGACTTTGAGTTTTAGCCAGTTTAAAATGCCAGATCCCCCCCACCCCTAACTACGTGTAGTTCTTGGAGGAACTGAACAAACTGAACTGTCAGTATTTTTAACAACCTTGAAAATAAACTTACTAGGTAGGTCTCCCCATGTAAATTCCTGGTGTTGGGGTATGTGGTCTCTTTGTTATAGAGAAATCAACTCTGATCCTACGTCCATCAAGCTCCATTCCATTGGCACGCTCTTTCGCCTTCAAAAGATATATAAGTTGTTATATACACCCCGGACAAAGCCCCAAATTATCCAACAGCTATAAACAGGGTCCAACTGGATGTTTCAGCTAGGCCAGAACATTATGCCTGACAGCTTATTAATAGGCTTTTCCGCCTATAAAATCTTTATTTATAAAAGCTAGCCCAGAAAAGCTTACCCAAAAAACCACAAAAGCCAATTTAAACCCATGAAATATTTTATCTAACACAGTGCTTGTAGCTCTAAAGCAGTACATAGCTGGCAACTTATGACCCATGAGCTAAGAATTTAAATGGGTGAGGGGAAAGAAAATCAATAGTATTTCATAAATGGAATTCAAAATCAGTGACCATAAATGGTTTACCGAAAGACAGCCCCACTCATTAATTTGCATATTATATAGCTACTTTTCCATTACTTTGACAGGGTTGGAAAGGTGTCATTAAGATCTTATGGTGGAAAAAAAAAAAAAAGATCTTATGGTGGGCTTCCCTGGTGGTGCAGTGGTTGAGAGTCTGCCTGCCGATACAGGGGACACAGGTTCGTGCCCTGGTCTGGGAAGATCCCACATGCCGCGGAGCGGCTGGACCTGTGGAGCCACGGCCACTGAGCCTGCGCGTCCGGAGCCTGTACTCTGCAATGGGAGAGGCCACGACAGTGAGAGGCCCGCGTACCGCAAAAAAAAAAAAAAATCTTATGGTGCACAAAGCCCAAAATATTTACTGTCTAATCCTTTACACAAGTTTATGGCTCCCTGCTATGGAAGCAAAAGGTTGGGATGAAGAAAGCTTGAATTACATATAGTTCTTGTATCTAGAACACAGACTAAATAAAACAGTATGTACTTAAGGAAAAAATATCCCAAAGACATAGCAGTTTGTTCACAATTTAAAGAAACACCCCTCCACCTAAATAGAATTTAAACGTCTAATTCCAAGTATGCTATTTTCTAGTTTGATCGTTTCTGCCTCAAGACAGTTTCTGGCACTACTGATTCAAATACAAAATATGCTATCTTTCAGAAAGTGAACTCTGGTCCTGTAGCAAAAAAAAGAAAAAAAAATTTAGGGAAACCAGGAAGCCTATACGGTTCAATTATTACCAAAATGAAGTGAAAGAGATCTTAAAGAATCCCTTAAATCTCTTAAATTATAATTACTTGCATTCAGCTTTCAATTCTTCCTTTGGTAGATCAGCTTTATTTTAAAATCTATGGTTTTTCAAAGTTAGTATAATCTTGACAAAGTTACATATACATATAAAAGAAAATGTATAACCATATAATCTCATTTAGAACTCAGTTACTCATCTCAACATTGGCCTCAGATGGCTTGTCATTTAAGTTTCTCAACTTTTCCTTATACTGTATGTATCTGAAGTCCAGATTTCTTAAATGTGGCCTAGATTCTCACACTGAATTTTTACTTTAGTCTACATAATAAAAAAATTTAATTTGGCAGTCCAGTGGTTAGGACTCAGTGCTTTCACTGCCATGGCCTGGGTTCAATCCCTGGTCGGGGAACTAAAATCCCGTAAGCCATGCAGCACGGCCCCCCAAAAAATTACTTGCTATGTTTTGCCTCAAGTCAACTTAACTCTAAATATAAAATCACTTGCTAGTATACATTCAAAACCAGTTCCTTTCTCCTGAGTCATAGTCATAGCTTTATCACTTTTAAATGTTCTTCTCCATTTTTGAAAGTAATTTGGGGGGGACTTTGCTGGTGGCGCAGTGGTTTAGAATCCGCCTGCCAATGCAGGGGACACGGGTTTGATCCCTGGTCCAGGAAAATCTCACATGCCACGGAGCAACTAGCCCATGCACCACAACTACTGAAGCCCACGCACCTAGAGCCCGTGCTCTGCCAACAAGAGAAGCCACTGCGATGAGAAGCCTGCACACCACAACAAAGAGTAGCCCCTGCTCGACGCAACTAGAGAAAGCCTGTGCCTAGCAACAAAGACCCAATGCAGCCAAAAATTTGTTTTAAAAAAGGAATTTGGGGGCTTCCCTTGGTGGTGCAGTGGTTAATAATCTGCCTGCCTATACAGGGGACACAGGTTCAAGCGCTGGTCCACGAAGATCCCACATGTTGCACAGTAACTAAGCCTGTGCGCCACAACTACTGAAGTCCATGTGCCTAGAGCCCATGTTCTGCAACAAGAGAAGCCACCCGGATGAGAAGCCTGCACACCACAACGAAGACCCAACGCAGCCAAAAATAAATAAATAAAATTTAAAAAGTAATTTGATATAAACAGTGATTAAATACTCCAAATGAGTATTAATATTCTTATACTTTAGAAATATCTCTATCTAGACACATACCACACCTGGAAACAGTTGACTATGTTGGGATTTACTTCAAATGTGGTGGAGAGGACTAAGATGGAATACAGAACCAAACTGTCATACTTTTCTGTTACTGTACAAATATTTGAAAATGTCCACATTAGGTTTTTTAAAAAATTCAATATTGATCAGTGTATGTTCCCAGATGAATGCATTTCCTTTAGCTCAAGCTATATATAGTTACTAAAGCAAAAACTGTCCTTATCCCAGTAAAAATAGTTAAAAATAGGACTGGTATTTTTACAAAGATACAAGACTTTTACTTACTTCCTTGGCATCATCTACATTTTCAAAATATACAAAGGCAAATCCTCTTGAACGTCTAGACTGCTGGTCATATACAATAGACACATCAGCAATTGGGCCATATTTAGAGAACACTTCTCTTAGATCTCTTTCTGTAGTGTATAAGCTCAATCCAAATACTCCAAGACAACAGTTGGGATCAGGATTTGCCTAGAAATAGAAAAATGGATTTTCAACTTTAAAACGTGTCATCAATCAAAGTTAAAGAAAAAAGAAACTATGCATAAATTAGCCAAAAATGTCACACTAACCCTAAAAGATAATGAACAAAATAAAATGCTATTCTAAAATTAATATTACAGCAACACCACAAGCATGTTTAAGAACATGTAGAAAAGACCACAAAAGGGTAAGTTCAACTTAGTAAGTGGACGGGAAACAGCAGCTCATACTAGTGAAAAGCACCTGACATTTTTTTGGGGGGGAGATTGAAGGGCAATTTGCCCAAGGGATTCACCTTCTAGGGCTTTATTCTAAGAAATGGCCACATACTCAACAATATGCACACATATTGATAATCAGAATAGCACTGTCTCTATAAGCCAGAGGGGGGAAAAACAGCATACTGTTAAAATGTTATGATATACCACTCACGCAATGGGAGGCTCTAAATTGCCAAAAAGATATAGAAGAGCATGTTCAGCCTGATTTTATTTCTATAGAAACATTGTATACATTAAGTGTTTATATATATACACATATACACACATAAATGTAACCAAAGATGAGTACCAAACTGTATTTAACAGGTATTAATAAGTAGTTTGCAATTATTACCGTAAGGAAAATAAAGAACCAAATGTTGCTGACACTCCAGTAGCCGTAATGAGTTTGCCTAAAGGTTTCATTTACATCATACATACATTTACTGCAGTCAAATTCCATGGCATTTTCAAAAACAAAACACTCCCTTTACGTCTACTTGCATTATATTATACAATGGAACCACAATATGAACACATTAAATGCCATCTCATTTGGAACTTCTCGTGGAAGATAAAAAAACCTTAATACCTGAAAGAAACTTGCTTAAAAGTAAATGGGAGGGCTTCCCTGGTGGCGCAGTGGTTAAGAAGCCACCTGCCAATGCAGGGGACACGGGTTCGAGCCCTGGTCTGGGAAGATCCCACATGCCACGGAGCAACTAGGCCCCTGAGCCACAACTACTGAGCCTGCGCCCCGTAATGAGAGGCTGCAACAGTGAAAGGCCCGCGCACCGCCATGAAGAGTGGCCCTCACTTGCCGCAACTAGAGAAAGCCCTCGCACAGAAACAAAACCCAACACAGCCCAGAATTAAAAAAAAAAAGTAAATGGGAAAATCAGGACAGCATTCTGTAAAGTGTATTAAAACAAACCCAGAAAACATAAATTAACATTAGTATGAAACATACAGACCTATGATCTAGTGTACTAATAATAATGTATAATGGAGATTTTTTTAATCTGATGTGCTGTTAATATGACAATACCTTGTTAATGTGACAATATCTTAAATGTGATCAACAGCACAAATGTAGACAATTACATGGGTGGTATCTTTTAAAAAGAGAATCTCAAAACACTAAAAAGGCACTACAGGTAACTCATGCTAAAGCTCCACTGTCAAATAATATCAGTTCTAACATCAAACAAAAGAAAAAAAGGGAACATATTATGTATTATTATAAAGCGGCTTTAAACAGTCCACTGCTTTAAAAACATTTTTTTCATCTTACCCGATTCCCAACATGACGCCTGCGAGTAGACATGGGAGAATGACTGTGGCTATGCCGTCTTCGATAATCTCTACTGTAAGATCTGCTACGGGATCTTCTATGGGAGCGGGACCGAGATCGTGACCTTGTATAATGCCTTCGAGAACTTCTTCTGGATCTAGACCTGAAAGACAAAGGCTTCAAGGTTATGACTAAATAGCTAACAGTAAGATATGGCTTTCAGTACTCTATTCTAGAGTTAAACGACAAAAGTTGGAACACACAATTCAGGCATATAGCAGGATCGATACTTTTTTTCTGTATATAGTCACTTCTACTCTGCCAGGAAGAGTTCCAAAAAACCACTACCAGCTAAAGTTCCCTTCCATCATATCTTAAAATAATTTAGAGATTAAACTTAACACAATTATCTTTCGAAAACCATAAAACATGCATTTCATACTAGCTTGATTTACACCCACCTTTACCCCTCAGAATACCACCCTCTATTTTTCTGCTTCTTGCATTATGCCCACTATTCACTTAAGATAAAATCACCATCACAGTTTTCTCCAGCAGTGTTTTAAAACCAGTTGCTCTTAACTACAGTGATCATATGAACTGTCATTTAAACCAAGGAGGATACATTGTAAGAGAGAAAGGGGGCGCTGTTAATTATGCCTGACAATCGGCATAAACTGGGGCTGACCTGGGCAAACCAAGATGTATAGCTTACTCTTGACGAACATTTAAAAAAAAAAAAAAAAATAGCGCTGCATTAAGGTGTTTTTGTTTATACATACATTTGTCATACTAGACTATACCTATTTATCAAGAATTGCAGTTACTGAAAGCCAATGTTCTGCAGTCTATTTGCCATACTAATAAGCAGTTCACTTAAAACTCATAGTGAATCCTCACAATTCTGAAGAACTGGTACTATTACTAATTCGCCTTTTATAGATAAGGAAGCTAAGACTGAAAAAGGTTAAGTAATCTGCCCAAGCCAGAAAAAAATAGAGGTAAGATTTGAACCCTAACGCCAAAAACCCAGGCTCTTAACCACTTAAGTCTTCTATCTCCCAGATCTTAACGACTAAGTTCATTTCTAGTACCAATATTAAATAAGCCAACAAATGAACTGACCCTCTCTATCTTCCTAGTTTACAAAAGCACACACCAATTTGAAAGCTAAGAAAATCCCAAGACAGTCTTTCTTACCTAGATTCAGATCTGGACCTGGACTTTGATCTGGAACGCCTGGAATCTTCCTTGGAGCGAGACCTTGCAGGGGTATGCCTTGCAGATTTCCCAGATCCATGAGCACTTCCACTTCTGGAAGCAGAACGGGATTCCTACACGTAGATGTCAAAAGTTTAATTTGTATACTTTCTGGGCAACTTTAAAAACAAATAAGCTGTGGTGAGATAAATGGCGAGGGAAAGCAATCCCCTTCCAAGATAAGAAAACATAGGTAAGGGCAGGAACTGAATATACCTGGTGTAATAGTTACGTTGCTCCAATTGACATAAGCCAATTAACTTGAACTTCCACCTTTTTATAGGGAGCAGGGATAAGAGTTAACTGACCCCACTCTTCAGAAATGGGTGCCAAAGCCAAGCAGTTAAGGGAACTGCCCAAGGATTGTTTTGGGAATGTTACTCCATAAAGACTAGGCTGAGAAAGAACCTTATTAAACTATGACACCTATACCTCACACCTATTTCAACCAAGTTGCCATCAACAAAAAAAAAACCCTATAAAATTAATTAAAACTTACTGTATATTCAAGTTTTATTTACTGCTGAGTGGGAAAAAAGACAAGGACGGTAACTGTTTCAAGTCCCAGAGAAAGGTAGAAACCTAGTGGAAAGCAAGGACCAGCTTGAAGGACACTAGATCTGCAGAGCCTGTCCACCTAACCATGGTAGGAAGCCCTTAAAAATCTCAAAGCAACCAGATGGAGCTATACCAGAGAGGCAGTGAATTAACTGCAGAGGTAAGAATTAAAGAGGGTACCAGAGATCTTACTCAGCTAAGTGTAGATGAGCCAGTGCCAACCGATGGGGAACTGAGAATAAGCAGTTAGAAAAGTTACATAAAGGACATATTAAAACCAAAACAGTTTAGATCATGGGTTCCTAATCTAGGTTTAGGAAGGGAAGTTCAGGAAATCTAGGTATATACTGTATACCCAAGCTTTCCCCTATCATAACTGGAACTAGCTGGTAGGTAGGTAATACAAAAAAGATTTCTAAAAGAAACTAGCAAAGAAATGGGTGAACAGGATAACTAGTTCATCAATGAACCAAAGGCATATATAATTAGTGGAAAATGCAAACATGTATAGAAATAACTGGACCTAGGGAAAGGTTCTGCCAAGACACCAAAACAGAAATAGTGGAATCGACAAGAGAATCCACTCAGTCTGATAGCTAACCAAGGTATCATCAAACCAAGACAACCTTTATTCCAGGTTATCCATCTTCAGCAAATTAAATGGCATTAGTCTAATGAACTTCCTGCCCAACATAGGATAAACAGCCAGACTCAAAAGGAATCAACATTACAGGTAAGTCACTGTAGGGGTAAGAATCAATGTTGAAGCTGCATAGAAGTTATCACAAGAGACCTCCCTGTGTGGTAGACCCTCAGAATAAATACACTGGCCATTCTTCAAAGGACAGAAGATACGAAATTCTTTTAAATCACAGCCCAAAACATTTTAGAATGTTCTGTGACTTAAGAACATAATGGAGAAAATTTGGAAGATCCTTCCTATGATGCAACACAGAAGAGACAAATTAAAGCTTAAAGTTTAGAACAGGGAACATAAGAGTTAACTCAGTGGGCAAAAGGAGTTCTGGTCTCTACACCCAAAACAACTCTAGAAACTTTACAGTAAGATTTCAGTCATTATGAAACATGGTGTAAAGTGACATGAAACATGACAGCCCCCTCTCCTTCCTGCCATGAGTTAGTAAAGAGATTCAAAGATGGTACCTAATTATTAGTGAAAACAGCTGCTTTTACCATTAAGGAGTGGTTAGAAGTGGTTTGGGGACCCCAACCAACAATCCCTTGGCTTTCTCTGGCAAATATTCTGAAGAGACATTTTAAAGCACAATCCACCTCCTCCTCCTCAAACAAAGAAGTTCTCAAATTGGGGATGCACTTTCTGCCATCATTTCAACAGGCAAAAGCTAATCTAGAAGAGAAGGAAGAAACAGGGACCCAAAAGCTATTAACTAAATACCTTTGTTTACTCCAATGCTAGAAAGATTACTTCATGGAATGATTATGACTTTTAATGGAAACCAACATAAACAATTTGCTCTGGCAGGAAGAGAATATGGGTGCCTCACAGTAAGAGTTAAAAGATTACCAATAAAGTAACTGTAGTTAACAGAAATCAGTTCAGGGATCTGAAAAAGGAAGAGTAGAAAAAGTCAAGATCCTCTTTTAAGCCTCTTGCTTCAGTAAACAGAAAAGCCTTATTCCAAGCTGAGATGCTTTACCAGTCTGTCCACCAAGAGGGAAAAGTACGTACTTCTAGCCTCAGAATAAACCTTAATGAGGTTTTCCCATGAAATTCTAGCAGATCAAGGGTCAAAGATACAGTATTTGTGAAATTATCATAAGACTTTTCACTCAACCTCTACACCTAATTGGCTACATGCAGATGCATTTTGTGAGTAATCACTTCTCAGACCAGGAATAGGAGAAACCACCAGAATGCTAAGATTTTTTCCATTCTGTACTGACACTTGTTAGGCTAACACAGAAAACAATGCCTCTAACCCCCTACCATTCTTGTCAGGGGTAGTCTTAAAGTTAAACCTTTTTGCAGTTACGTTGGCCATTAGCTGGTTTGTAACTATGTGCAAGGATATTTAGCCTGTCTAGAAGAAATGACACCTAAATTAGCCAAATCTAAAAGCATAAAGTTAGCTTTAAACCTTGGTCCATGGTCAAATCTGTAAAACCAGCTGGAAAAGCCCCTACACGCAAGGAAAATTCCAAGTCCACTTTCAGGGCTGTCAGAACAATAAGTGTCAACACATTAAAATCCTACCAAAAGAAGCACTACCCTGAACGTCAATATCTCAAGGAAAAGGGTCATATACTTAAAGTTAGCATGAATAACAAAGCCAAAATTCCCTGAAAACTGCTCAGGGCATCAAGTTCTTATAGACTGGATCTTAATTATATACTAATATACGGAATACATCAGAGAAAAACAAACTCAGCCTTCCAACAAAATACCAACCAGTATCTACCTATGCTGAGAATGGCAATATCTCAGAAAAACTTTCTCAAAGAAATGAAAGAAGTGGGAAAATCCATTCAATCACTAGGTTTCTCATACATTTTAAAAACTAGATGCACTAAATTACATTTTGAACAGTGGCTCTTAGAGGTATGCAGTAAACGTACCTAGCACTTAAAAACACACCCCTAACTAGCGCTTATTTTAGTAGGTCTGGAGTTGGGCGTCTGTATTTCTTAAAAACACCATAGGTGTTTATGATCTTAGTTAAGTCTCACTAATTTAATCAATTTCAAGCTTTATACTTCTTACCTATCTGATTTTTTCCCCCCAACAAAGTCATTTTCCTGAAACCTTGTTTTTTTGTCACCTTCTCTGCCCCCACCTGCCCCCTGGCATTAATCAGCCCTCCTGAGGACATGTACCTTACACCTACACCTGCCCCAGGCTAAGAGGCCTGTCTCCCCCATAGTCTCCAGACAAGGGGTAGAGGGATGCACTCTCATACTCAAAGATGCTTTGGCCAGGGCAGGAGAGGAACCTGAATGGATGAGATGCTCCACTAGCATCAATGTTTATTTTTGCTTTACATCTTTCCAGCTTGTGCCATATGATCGAATTCCAAACTGCTTAGATGACTAACAGCTCTTTTCTCTTTTGGACCCCAAGGACCTTTCAGATCTCCTGATAAAAGAATCCATGAGCTTAAATAGAAATATAACATCCATTCACATCACTTGCCTCAGCTCTCTGCCTAAACTGTAATTCAGAATGCAAAATCAACATTACCAATTTAATGTTATTAGTTTACATGTGGCAAGTTTTACAAACAATAATCGGGACAAAGCAAATACTGGAAACTATTGCCTATAAATGGAAGTTAAGTTTCTTCTGCTTGCCAAGATACAGAAATATTACAAAAAACCACAAATCTGACACTAACAGGCCCTAAAATCTCAGAAAATGGATTCCTCTAGAATGTCATTCAGACCACTTTTTCCAAAAGCTGTAAAGTCTGACAACTCTCAAAGTTTTTTAGGCTATCTTCATTTCGGGGAGAAGTGATAGCCTTGGCTTTCCCAATAGGGTAGAAGCCATCTGTTGGTTGGCTACTACTGGGCATTATTTTGACACATACATTTGTCCCAGCCAACTGAAAGTAACAAGACTGCACCAATCATTTTTTTCTATTCAGCTAAAACACAACACACAGAAGGGAAAATGACAGAACTTTGGCGTCTATTTTCCCAGTAAGTGGAGGGAGTATGGAACCAGAATAAAGCTACTTTATGATCTATATCTCTCACATTTTAACCGTTAAGTGTTAATAACAGAAAATGAGAAAAGGGAAAAAAGCACCTACTACTACTTTTGCCACTTTTCAGTTAGATATCCTGTTCACTTATGTGACCCACTTCATTCTAAGGGAAGGCCCTATAACTTTTTAGCAGTAACCCTAGCAGTAACCCCAGTCATTGAGCTGGAATAAGAATTAAACAGAAAAGAATTAAGAATCATCTTGTGAATTTAGCACACATGCATCTTAAAGTTAAGGCCTAAATGGTCATAGCTTTCCACTACTGCCATCTAGAAAGAAATTAATGTTTTCATAAACGCCAAAAGGAACTATCCTGTCCAATTCTTTGCTTGGATTTTCGGGGTTTGGTTCTATAACCAATCTGGTGACATTCTTTAGGAAAACTCTGACAAACTTAAGAAAACATTCTACTATATATTGCTCTGTACTGAATAGGGGTCTGTGCATTAAGAGTCCAGGGGGGTGGCAAAGACAGACCACCAACTCCAACTCTGGAGGTACTCACTCATGCCCCAGGACCAGCAAAGTTAGAGATGAAAAATCCAGGAGACAACATGAAGCTGGCTGTTACCCAAACTGAAGAGCTCATTCCTGCCTCCTATTTGACTACAAAGGGTTATTATTATTTTTTAAAGTTGCATTTCAATCATTTGACTAAGAAGTTAAAATTAGAATTACCTAATTTAAACGTTTCCCCTGGAAGGCACTTCTTTACCCTGTATATATTTCTTCTATTAAACAAATAATGCATGCATGTTTAGCAAAATATACAGGGACACATAAACAGACTAGTAATTACTTAGCGTAGTGCTTTCTGATTCCAGATTACTTCTTATCTTAACTTCATTTTTATTTCTTTTCTTCATTCTTCCGTTTCAAATTCTGACTTCTTTCATCTTCCCCACTTCACACAAATTGCTCAATATTCTACAAGTGGGACTTCTGGTCTGATAATTAGCATGCATTCTTTCTTTTATTTTTTCAAATTTCAGCTTCACTTATTCCTGAGCTTCAAATACTCATTTATAAAACTTGTCAAATGACGACTTCCGCATTTTCCTTCTTCAACATTAACCTTAATAGAAAAAGAACAGGATGAAGAATATTTTAAAACTCCAGGATAAAATCCAGTGCCAAAACTGAAACTAGAAAAAAAAAAAATCCCTCGTTTTGGATTTTTAGAAAAGCTAGAATATGCAGCTCAAAAAACTGAAACTAGTTTCCTGTTGGCTCTAAAATATATAATCAATCTCTTTTGTCTACTCCAAATAGATTTATCATGCTTAAGCTGAATGTGAAGTGCACGACTGAACATTTACTGTTCAACTGACATTTTAAGAACTATAATTACACACTTCTTATCGTATTCATCAATAGAAAGTATGTTCAGTGTCAAAAGCACATCTCTAGTCAAAAAGTGACACGTAAATACAAAAGTGCAAGAAAGGAAAGCACGGACAATTCATTTGCACAATGATGACAAGGCTGAGGGTTGAAGAGGTTTACAAATTGTGACTAAGGGCAAGATATGTATTTAACGTCACACATTTTTTTAACTGCAAAAGTAGCACTGTAAAAAAACAATTAGGGAATTTGAAAATTTGGACTATAGTGTTCAACCCACCACTAGAAAGCTGCTCTAGTGACATTTTATAATATGAATGGCCCAACTTACTAAATTTAGAACTAAAATCATTAAAAAGATCAAATCAAGTCAACCAACTACTACATGCGAGTAGCTATGAAGAAAGCAGAACAAACTTGAATCCAACAGTGTTTTCAAAGAATTTTTGGTAAAATCTCCCCCCTCAATGAACAAAGTATTAAAATCTTCTGCAGTCCAAAGGAGCAATTCTACTTTGAAAGGTGGCAATATTGGGAGAAAATTACAGCTCACCTCCTGAAATTATTAAAAAGACTCGATATCACCTAACAGATCAATAAAGTATAATAGTGTCTACTGAACACCTTAATCAAAATAACTGCCCTCATAAAACATCCTAGTTTCCCTGAACTTCACCTTATGATCTTTCACTGTTAACAATTTCCTCTCCTAGTTTTTCTGAAAATGAAACTTTCTGGGGGGGGGGGGGGGGGGGGAACCAGAGAGAGAGTGAGAGATGAGTCTTTATACCTATCTGATCAAAAAGACAACCATAACCTTCAGTCTAGTTTTTCAATGTTAATTATTGCTTATTTAATCCAGGAAAAATTTTAAATAACTTTTATTTAAGGGAGTCACAGTAATTCGTTTTAATATCCATCACTAAAATGTAATGGGAAATGTTTACTGCCAGCACAAATGTAATCGTGGAATCAGAATGCCCAAGCAGGTTTCCTCTTAAGGCCTCCTAAAGTTTAAATACAGGGCTTAGGTGCAGAAGATGCTGGAAGAGGCCAAAGCTCTAGATACCACAAGTTTTCAATATGGACGCCTTCCTGCTATTTCATTACTCCTTCCCAACATTCTCCCTTCTTTGATATTTGAAGAACAAAGCACACTGCTAGATAATATAAATACTAGGTTCATTCAAACCTCAGCTAAGTTCAAGTGGCCACTTCATAAAACCAGAAGAACTACTGGGCTAATGTTATATACATATGGTTAAGAGATCCTACTTACAAATAAGCAGAAATTTGTCCCATAACCAACACAATTTTTGTTAAAATAATTCTAGGGACTACAGCTGGAATTTATGTAACATTAAAAACGTGCAAACTCATTAGGTTGATCGACAAGGTAGTATTTTAAAAACTAGGAGGAGATAAAGAAAAACTCATTGAATCTGCTATAAAGATCAATGCTCATATCAACGTACGGACTATACTATTTCTTTCTGCAGCTAAACTCTACCGGAAGGTTGGTTGGATAGAAAAATCCTCAAAGACTGAAAATTTCTGAAAAAACTGTCATCTGACATGCCTAAATGAGCTCTAAGCCCAAGCTTTTAAAAGGATCTCTTGCAAATACATACAGACTCTGAATTTACATTCATAAAACATTCAAGCGCAAGTATGTTTTACTGTTTCAGAAGACTATTTTTTAATCTAATATCTAAGCAAAAAAAAACAAACAAAAAACAACCCCAAAAGGGTCCTCATCCATGCTGTCATATTCAGCAATCTTGTTGATAAAAATCAGAATGTAACCTCCAAAACCCAATTCAAAGCAAAGATTTTGGGGGAATTTGAAGACTAATTTGCTATAATGAAGAACTCCCCAACCCCAGCTTAAAAACAAGCCTGACCCCCCTCCCCCAAAAAACTAAATTGGGTGAACACTTAAAATTCCCAATCACATCACTGTAGGTCATAGGAAAATAATACAATTATGAGTAAAAAACTGATCAACATAACACGCAATGCTAAGGCTCAAAAGATATACACACTGTAGCATTGTCCTCTTGGGCAAAATGTCAACAACTATGCAAGTATTAATATTTACCAGGCTTTGGATTTTATTGGAGATAAGGAATGGGAAAAAGCTGTACAAGGCAAATTCCATTTAACACACCTCTCATCTTCTGAATTCCTGTTCAATCTTTTCACAAAACCAGTAGTACTTACCTTATAAATACGTGTAATTTCAGTATGAACATGCCACCTTCTAGTTCCAGGCCATATCCGTAACATTAAATCATTCTTAGTTAAGACCAAGAAAAATATTCTTCAACCTGGTTTCAAGAGACTTGTGCCTAACCAGACTCACACTGAAACAAAACTATTTCCTCCCACCAACATTAATTTAATCCTCTAGGAAGAAACAGATTGATGTTTTAGTTTTGAAAATTTGGATTTAGAGTTAGAAGCTAAAAACAATTCAAAAAGACAACCCAAGATTAAGCAGAAGAGAAAATAAACTGCAGAATCTCAAAGGCAGTTTGATGGGATAGTATCCAGATGCTATTCATCTCTACAAAGAATAAGACTAAAGATATTATACCTATATTGTATACACATTACTTCTACAAAAATAGGCAACACTATCAAGAGTAGTTATTGCAATCTTTATAGCAGACAAATTAAAATGATTTGGTCCGTACAAATAGCGTTTCCTTAGTTTCTGGTTTCTCTAGTTAAAGACCCATTTGTACAAGCTAAAGAAATTAGTTAGGAGGGTTGAACATTTAACCAGTGCCAAGAACAAACAAACGTCACCACACCCTAAAGAGTGTGACCATAATTGGGCCTTACAAGATTTATTTACCACCCCCCTCTCACCATTACCATGCACCTCTAAACTTGGCTTCATGACTCTATCATGTTCTTATTCTCCCAAATTGTGACATGACATATCTGCTAAAAGCACCTATCTTTTTTCCAAAGGTGCTTTGCAAAAAATGTGACCAATTTTGGGAAATGACTGGAAGAAACTAGAACTTTGAAATGAATAATATCTTACTTTAACATGGATTTGGCCAGATCAGGGAAGTCAGCTCTAATTAGAAACAGGTTTTAATTTAAATCTATCAACTCTGACATGAAAAATCCCAGATACAGGTAAAAGGTAGATTCTGCCATAACTGAAAGTGTGAAACGAATCACAAAAATTCAGGAACGCACCCTAGCTGCACATTTAAAACAAGACAAAGGAACATAAGGAACCACAACTCTGTGAATATTCACGCAATAAAGTAAACACACTATCAACAAGCAAAGTCGAGGATAATTTATTGCTCGCATCCCACCCCAGTCTGTATAGGAATCGATAGTCCAGAGCAGCGGGGCCGGAGGCTATGGTGGGGCAGGAAGTGGTTCCAGCTGATAAGATTTTAGTGATTACATTAACATTAGCTGATTAGACTAGTATTAGTGATTTACATCAACAATTTGTAATGTTTGAAAACTCAGAGTGGAATGAAAGTTAATTTTTCAGGCTCCAGATAAGCTATTCATAGCAGGTCATGTCCAAGATTATTACCCCGAATGCAACGGTTTTCCCACTGTTTTCAGGCACTCCCAAAAGGAAGTTTCTAGCCAATCAGACCTGAGTGCTCTACCTAGTGTTTTTAATGGCATTATATTTAAATCATCCCACTGAGCTTTATGGTTTTGCCACGCATTCTTTGGGAGTTCCAAACGTATTTGTTTTAGGTATAGTCTAACCACTTCAGGTCCCAATAAACCGACTGGATAGCAATCTACATACAAAACAAACGCCAAAGAAAACAATGTGGAAGTACTCCACAACGTCAGAGTTCAGAAAAACTCTTCCAAGAAGTCAAGACTCTATGTAAGACAAAATATCAATTTTTAACATGTACCTTTAAATTTTTTTATTACTTTGTCTCCTTCCATAAGAATTTATTGAATCTCCATTCTATGTAACGGGATTGTGATATAACTAGGATGTATATTCTACTAACAGAAAGTACCAATTCAAAAACTTGATTAATGGGATGACAATGTCTCTTGAGATGTCTCAAACCAGGACCTAATTCTTGAAATTGTTTCCTCCCTTACGTAAAAAATACCCTAACTTTCCTTTGGGGAATTTTTCTCAAGCACACCATCACAAGTAACTTACTCAGGTTTATTCAACTGAGAGCACTAGTCAGAGACCAGTCATTTTGTAGTCTCAAAAAAATGCACAAGTATCCTATAATTGTTTTGTTTAATAGCTGAAGACTAAAATTATCATTTGCTTTCCAGTCCGAACACTGACGCCTAGTTTCGACAGTATATTCAACCGGCAGAAACCATAACCCACAGCTTTAACAACTTGTGAACTTGATCCAAGCTTTCTCACCCTAAGAGCGAGCTTAAAAAATAATCACACACACACTGGTGACAGTGGCAATCAATCGTCTTACGGAAAAACATATAAAGCCAATACTCATCTGCATAGGTAAAGGCGGGGCCTGATTAGTTCAAACCAAATTAATCAGACTTGGCTCCAAAGTTACACAGTAAATTCACTAAGACTCCAAGAGCTAAGGAGTTTCTCTATAAAAACGCCCTTCTAATGAACCAACTAAAATTTGTTTCATGAGTTTGAGAAGATATTTAAGTAGATTTACCTGACAATTACAGATAAACTGTAAAAACACCCAACTTAATCCCATCAAGTAAAAAAAAAAAAAAAGTCAAGTTCCATGGTGCTTTTTATTACCCTTCTAACAAACCTCCAAACATGCAAGATTCTGGCAAGACTGACATTTCTGCATCTTAGTACTCACGAACCCGCAACCAACCTTTATATCATGCTTTCTTAGCCCGGGAACTTTCTTATTTCTGCAGTTTTTCCAACCCTCACCAAACTCCACATTTTGGAGTGGAAACTAAAAAGTGCAACAACTTGTGCTTCACAGATTAGGAATGCCTCAAAACAAAGAAAACAACGGCGCCGTAAATTGCTGCCCGCCAATCTCTCCTCCACCATCTCGCAGAAAAAAATCTACTCCCTCAAACAAGAAAATCTCAGCGACCCCGTGGTCTACTCTGGATACCGAAAACGATTTTGGGTTTGAAAGCCCTTTCGGTATCAAAGAAAAGCACTCCATTTAGGCCGAACACAAAGCTGGCGCGCAACCCCCTCAAACTAACGGGTCCAGAACTTAAGTCTACCTCAGACTAGTTTCCCCATTTTAAAAGAGGCCCCAAGAACACCCTAGATTCCCATTCTTTCGGGGCCCAGAATATGATCCTGTCTTAACCTAAATTCTGAGAAAAAAAATCCCAAAGAACGCTGCCTTTCTGCCCGCCCCGTCCCCCGCGGCCGGGAGGTTGTCGCGCGGCTCCTCCGCCATTTTGTGCCTCTGGCAGCGCGCCCAGCCCGCCAGCCCAAGATGGCTGCGGCGAGGCTTCACAGGAGAGCAACGGCGAAACGAGATACCGCTCCCCTCCCCCATCACGGAGGGGACGCAGCGGCCATTTTTAATTCCCCCCCACCCCCATAACGGAAAAAACCGCCGTTTCGAGCAAAGGGCCACCTAAACCCGCCGGCGGCCTCCTTCACGGATAAAGACACTATCCACTAGGGCTTTTAAACCTCTGACTCCCATCCCTCCCGGTCTCAGACTTCGGAGTCGAAATCGCCCCAGTCTCCCGGTCCGAGGCCGACGGGCCTGGAAAGAGATGCAAGAAGCTGGGACCACACAGCCGCCCCCTGCACCACCGCTACGTACCCGCTCGCCGTAGTTCTGCTCGCCGCTGTCGCTCATGACTTCTAGCTGCTCTCGCCGCCCGACGTGCTTCAATCGAAGCTGCCAACCTCTTGCGCCTTCTACCTAGAGGCTCAGCCGCAGCCCCGCAGCACGCACTGGTTCCCAAGCCGCTGAGACGAGAAACGCTCCGCGCCGCCTCCGCTCGGGCTCTAAGTCTCCCGGATGTGACGCGGCGCTCTTTAACCAGGCCCCACCCCCTCCCAGAAGGCGCGCTTTCTTGGCTCCGCCCCTCCGCTCTCGGCTTTCCCTTTACAGCAGTGGCGCGCCCCGAGCTGTACGTGACGTAAACCCCGCCCCTCGCGCCGCGCTAACCCCATCTCCGGGTCTTTTTGAGGCGGGAAAGAAAGCGCGCTAGTGGCCTCAGTGGTGGTCGCCACGGGGCGTCGTGATGTCACCGGCCACGCCTGACTCTCTTCTGGAACTTTCTGGGAAGCTGTCGTGGAGCGTGGGGGAAGGGAGGGAGGAGAGGCCCGCCGTTTCTCCCATCCTTCTCTCCGTTCTTCCGCTTTATTCGTTTCTCTTTTTTTGTGTCTTGATTTGGTTGGAGAGGGAGGATGTCCGTATACTGGGTGCCGTGCTTTCCTTTGGTTTTCTGTAGTTTCAGTTGTGGATCTTTCCTACCTGAAAACCCTTCATTTGAGCGTCTGTTAAATACCAAAGCACTTTACCAGATCTTGATGTACTGAAATCAGCCACAATCTCTCATCTGAAGTTAGTGGTCTAATAAGGGAGAACTGTTAAACATACACTTGCAAACTAAGATTTTGCGTTAGAGAGATGTACAGCTATAGCCGTGTCACAAGGAGTGAAGATTAATTATGCCATCACTCAACAACATGACATAGTGGAAAGAGTCCAAACTTGGAAGTTCAGACATCCCTCTGGGCCTGTTGTTTCCCTTTAGAGAAAACAAAGTATGGTACCCAGCTGATGAGGTACTTTGATACCTGTAAAGGGCCATTTGATTTTTTAAAACAGCTTTCTTGAGATATAATTCACATACCACGCAATACTCCTGTTTATAGTGTACAATTCAAGTGGTTTTTGTATTTACAGAGTTGTGCAACCATCACAATTTCAGAACAGTTTCATCACCCCCAAAAAGAAACCTGTCATTAATAGTCCTGGTACATCTTCCCCCTCACATTCCCCCCCCTCACACACACATACACACACACAACCCTCCCAGCTCTAAGGACTCTAAAATCTGCTTTGTCTATAATTTTGCCTATTCTGGACATTTCCTATAAGAATGGAATCGTATATGTAATATGAAATCCTTTGTGACTGGCTTCTTTAACAGTATAAAGTTTTCAATGTTCGTCTGTGCTGTAGCATGTATTACTATTTCAGTCCTTTTTATTGCTGAATAATATTTCATTGTATAAATGTATCACATGTTATTTATCCACTCACCAGTTTGGTAGACTTTTGGGTGGTTTCCACTTTTTAGCTATTATGAATGATGCTGCTGTGAACATTCATGTACAAGTTTTTGGATGAACATATATTTTCAGTTCTTTGGGGAATATACCTAGTAATGGAATTGCTGGGTTGTATGGTAACTCTATGTTTAACTTTTAGAGGAACTGCCATTTAATTATAGCCACCCTAGTGGGTGTGAAGTGGTATGCCATTGCGATTTTGATTTGCCTATCCCTAATAATGATGTTGAGCATATTTCACGTGTTTATTGCCCATTTGTAGATCTTGTTTAGGGAAATGTGTATTCAGATACCTTGCCCATTATTACTTTTATTATTGGGTTGTAAAAAGTGGCAGTTTGATTCTTGCTTGTTTAAAATAGTCATCTGGGGACTTCTTGGTGGCACAGTGGTTAAGAATCTGCCTGCCAGTGCAGGGGATACTGGTTCGAGCCCTGTTCTGGGAAGATTCCACATGCCGTGGAGCAACTAAGACCATGTACCACAACTACTGAGCCTGCGCTCTAGACCCTGCGAGCCACAACTACTGAGCCCGTGTGCCACAACTACTGAAACCTGCACGCCTAGAGCCTGTGCTCTGCAACAAGAGAAGCCACCACAATGAGAAGCTCACGCACTGCCACAGAGTGGCCCCCGTGTGCTGCAACTAGAGAAAAGCCCATGCACAGCAACAAAGACCCAATGCAGCCAAAAATAAATAAATAAATAAATAAATAGTCATCTGGAACAGTATCAAGTTTTTAAGGCACCTGAGACCCAGAGATTTCATGATGACTCAAGGTGACAATTGTCCTCTCTTTTTGCATACTCTCCAAAGCCAACCTCATCTGCTTTCATGGTTTCAATCAGGGACCTATATGATTATGGTTTCCAAGTCTGTATTTTTAGACTTGAACATCCCCCACCCCTCCAGTTCCATGTTTAAATTCTAGTTGCTTATTGTAATATTTACCTGGATATTTCAGAGGCTTAGAAAAATTAGCATATCCAAAATTAAGCGTTTTAATAGTCTATTCCTCCTTTGCCCTTGAAACACTCTGCTAAAACTTTCTTCTCTCTCTCCCTAATTTAATTAGTTAACACTTCTCATCAATTCCACTTCCCATACATTTTTAAAATTTATCTTTTTTTTCTCTATTCCTCTTGTCACCATTTGTCAGAGCTTCATCAACTCACTTATCTGAAGTGCAAATTATCTTAGAAACTAAAGTGTTTGTGGAGTTTTTACTTCTTTAAATGCTGTATTTCAAGTTCTAATAAGAGGAAATCAGGTTATAAAAAATTAAAAATATAACCTTGGACCTGGAATCATAGTCCACAAAGATGAAATGATAAAGGGTGTATCTGAGAAAACAACTCTAGTACACTTTTCCCCAATAACTGTGTTTGGAATTTTGCAATGATCCCTTGTGCTTTTGTGCATTTAATAATTTCTAATCATTTTATCAGCTAGGCTGTACCATTTCTAAACATTTTTGTATCCTCCCTGGGACGAAGAGATTACATTTATTTCCTCCTTTTTAACACCTACATACTTGTCAGTGTGATGTAATTTAAAAATTAAGTCAGGAGCAAAATGTTAATTGTAAAATCTATGTGAGTCAGCAATATGGGTGTTTATTGTACAATTCTCTTCACTGTTTGAACATTTTCATAATAAAATGTTGAGAGAAAAAAATGTAAGTCAGGTCATGGTATAACATGCTTTGAAACCATCAATGGCTTCTCATAACTTTTAGGAAGGACAAAGTCCAAAAACCTTAATACAATCTGCAATTCACTGCATGATTCATTCCTTATCTGCCACTCTCTCCCTTGTTTGCTATGCTATAGACATACAGTTTCTCATGCCCCATGTATGCTCAAAGCTGGACCTCTGAATGAGCTGTTCCCTTTTCCTGGGACACTTCACAACTACCTTCCACCCAACACATGCCTAAACCTGGGCTCCTACTCAGATCTCAGGCCTTGTCTTGCTTCCTGGTTTAGAATAGATCAGATCTCTTGTTTACATACTCTTATAGGCACCCCTCATATTGTTCATAATAATTTTAATTAAACAGTAGTAATTATATAATTATTTTTGTGATTTTGGCTTTTACGTCTGTCTTCCCCACTAGACTAAATTCCTTGAGGACAGGGCCCATGCCTCGTTTGTCCACCTTTATATCTGGTACCAGTGCCCGGCATGTAATAACCCTTCAGTAACACTTGAGTGAATGAAAGAAAGCAAAGTATGAATTTAAAATTTATTGGGTAGGCAACAGCATGCCTTTATACGTCCTTGAGGAGGGGACTGAGTTGCTGAAAGGAGGGAAGATTGTCCTGGCAAAGATATGGTCGTCAGGCTGGAGGGTTTATGTGACAATTCATGTCTATATCTTCAGCACCTTGCACAGGGCCAGGCTGTTGAATGAGTGACCTTGTGTAACATGGTTCCTGTACAGTAACTATGAGGTGAGGAGGACTGGACTCCCATGGCAGCAAGAATGGAGATTAAGCAGTGGGTGGGGAGACTCTGAAAGGGTGGGCTTGACTGGTCTTGATGATGGGAATATGAGGAGAAAAGGAAAAGAGATAGTAAAAAAAATGACCACAAAATGTTTATGTCTTGGTTGGGGAGATATATACAGGAGTAAATAATGTGCCCACTTGGGAGTACTCTCTGAGGCTTACTCCTACAACTTAGGGGAAAGCCAGAGGCTGGCCCCAAATTTAATTATCATGTCCCTTTATAGAATCTAGGCCCTCTCCCCCAATGTCCCTTTATATTAAACTTTCTCTATTCATATTACTATGTGGCTTATCTCTCCTGATTGGACCCTGACTGATTCAGAATTGCTCCCAGGAGGGGTCCCCCAAGATACTACTGGGATGTGGAAGTGAAGGAGAGAGAAAATCTAGACCAAATTCTGGGTTCTGGCTTAGGTGACCAGGTAGAAGGACAATGGTACCATTAACTAAGGGAAAATAAGGGAAGGTGGGGCAGAATGATGAGTTCAATTTGAGACATCCAAATGAAGATATCTAGTGAGTACTGGTTATAACAGTCTGGGGCTCAGGGTAGATCTGGGTGGAATATACAACCAGAACTAGAATTACCAATATAGAGATGGTCAAGAAAACCTTACACTGAATAAGCAAGATCCTCAAAGGAGACATGTGAGGGTGTCCTCATGAAACAGAGAAGAACAAACCTGACTCCATATTGGATCTATTCTTTTAGCTCTAACTTTGTGCTCTGGTGCCTGTGCTTAGTCATGCTGGCTCTGTACCTGCGTTTAAAAGAATGTTGCCTATAGCCTGAAATATACATAATAGCCCTGTCTCAAGGCTCTGTCTCCCAGGCTTGACCTTTAAAGCCATGACACTTTTCATTCATATAAAGAGTTGTAGATCGTTCATATAGAGATAAAAAGTTGTAGAACAGAAAATAACATTTGTCTTATTGGAGGTTTTCAGGAACATAGTGACTGGAGCTACATGGACAGCTACAAGATCAAAGGATTATCACATCCCCTCTGGGGTCTGGCTGGCACCAAGAAGTCTGCAACAACCAGTCACACCCCCTTCCCTTTCAGCATAAAGAAGCCTGAATTCTAACTTGGGTAAGATGATTCTTTGGAACACTAGTCTGCCATCTTCTTGGTCTGCTGGATTTCTGAATAAAGTTGCTATTCCCTACCCCAACACTTCATCTCTCTATTTATTGACCTATCATGCAGCTAGCAGTATGAGCTTGGATTCGGTAACAGAGAACTAATAGGAGAGAAAGTGACTGAACGCTCATTCATTGCTTGGAGACATGAATATGGAAATCACAAGTTGGAGACTTAGTTAAGGCTGGTTTTCATGAACCAGCTTATTATTTATTTATTTGTATTTATTTATTTTTTTGGCTGCTTTGGGTTTTTGTTGCTGCACGCAGGCTTTCTTTAGTTGTGGCGAGGGCTACTCTTCGTTGTGGTGAGTGGGCTTCTCATTGTGGTGGCTTCTCTTGTTGTGAAGCACGTGGGCTCTAGGTGTGCAGGTTTCAGTAGTTGTGGCACATGGCCTTAGTTGCTCCGCAGCATGTGGGATCTTCCTGGACTAGTGCTCGAACCCGTGTCCCCTGCATTGGCAGGCGGATTCTTAACCACTGCACGACCAGGGAAGTCCATGAACCAGCTTAGAACTGCGAGGAAATTAGGAAAACATTTATTATTATTATTTTTGGCCACACCGCGTGGCATACGGGACCTTAGTTCCCCGACCAGGGATCAAACCGGCGCCCCCTGCAGTGGAAGCACAGAGTCTTAACCACTGGCCCGCCAGGGAAGCCCCTAGGAAAACATTTAGTTAGTAATGATGGCTATGGCTGTATAATGTAAATAATTGTGGTGAAACAACCAATCATTTTGGAGAGTCCTGAGCACTAAAGGAAAACTCAGCCTATGAAAAAATAAAAGAATTAAATTAGACGCCTTCTCCAGCTATTGTGGGGCCTTTAGGGACTTTCCACCCCCTCACTTGTTCCCGTAAACCAATTCTTCTCCCTATCGTGCGCCACTCCTTCTCCCTATCGAAACCAATTCTTGGAGTTTTTCAGTTGACGGGGACTTGCCAGACAGCGGGTAATTTTCCAGTTGCCCGTAACAGGTATACGCCCTAACCGCCACAATGAACAGACAACTATAACGGCCAGAAGGTGGGACAAAAGTTCCTAAGCCAATGAATTCAAAAGTCACCACATTTACCCAATCATTGTGAGAATATACCCGCCCTATGAGTAAATAAACCTATAAAAAGTATGTGATTCCGCTTTTAGGGGTTCCCCATCGGCCTCCTGCGTGAGGTTCAGGGAACCCCGGTGCATCAGCTCCTAATAAACCTCTTGCGTGTTGCAACGGCTCTCGACTCTTGGCGGTTCTTGGGCGAGTTGGAATCCCTCGTAGACCGCTTGGGTCTAACATTTGGGGGCTCGTCCGGGATCCCCACTCGCCCCCGGGTCACAAGAACATCGGGAGTCGGAGGTATCAGGTAGGCTCGAGCCCAATTGTCTGTTTGTTTGTCGTTTGTTTGTTGCTAGCCGCCATTAGGAAAAAGCCGTGCGAACCGGCTTGCTGTGGAATCTGTATTGGACTCCTGGCTAGGCAGACGTGCCGAAAGCTGGTGTCCACGGGCCCCGGGGGACGCCCTGGTGGTCCATCTGGAAGGAGAAATAAATTTTGTCTCCCCTTCATCTGGTTCTGGCAGGTTATATAAGCTGCCATCTGAATTTGAGTTGGTTTCGGGTTTAAGTTCGCGGCGGCAATATCAATGTGTGTCTTTTGAAATTTTATTGTTTTTCTGTACTATTATCTTTCTTTTGACGGACGACAATGGGACAAACTATGACGACTCCTCTTTCTCTTACCCTAAGCCACTGGACCGAAGTTAGGGCTAGGGCCCACAACCTTTCGGTAGAAGTAAGGAAAGGAAAATGGCAAACGCTGTGTACCTCTGAGTGGCCTACATTTCAGACAGGGTGGCCACCCGAAGGATCTTTTTTGTTAGATAAGGTTGGGCTAGTCAAGTCTAGGGTCTTTAACACAGGACCCCACGGACACCCAGACCAGATACCATATATCTTGGTCTGGGAAGATCTAGTTCTCTCCCCGCCTCCGTGGGTCCGGCCCTTTGTTTCCTCAACAGGCACGTCTGCATGCGCTCCAGCACAATCGGAGATACTGGCCCTGAAGAAAACCCCAGACACGGAAAAGTCATCTGCTGCCCCGGACCCGCCAAAGGCGATATATCCTGACCTGCAGTCTGATTTGCTTCTTCTAGATTCCCCACCTCCTTATCCTCCGGCCCTAAATCCCATGTCGCCCCTAGGACCCCCAGCTTCACAACCCTCCGCACCAGTAGGGCCACCTGTTATGGCGGAAAGGGGGGGTCCCTCGGCGGGCACCAGAAGCCGGAGGGCTGTTTCCCCGGATTCTACTGCTTTACCCCTTAGAGAATATGGCCCCCCCGATAACCACGGGAATAGGCCCCTTCAATACTGGCCCTTTTCCTCCGCAGATCTTTATAATTGGAAGATGCATAACCCTACTTTCTCTGAAAACCCACAGGCTCTTACTGCTCTAATAGAGTCTCTTGTCTTCTCCCACCAACCCACCTGGGATGATTGTCAACAGCTCCTCCAGACTCTCCTCACAACTGAGGAGAGGCAACGGGTTCTCCTGGAGGCTAGAAAGAATGTGTTAGGCGCCAATGGACAACCTACCCAGTTGCCTAATGAGATTGATGCCGGTTTTCCACTCGTCAGGCCGAATTGGGACTTTAATACCCTGGAAGGTAAGGAGCACCTGAAAATGTATCGCCAGGCTCTGGTGACGGGTCTCCATGGAGCGGCCAGGCGCCCCACGAATTTGGCTAAGGTAAGAGAGGTAACTCAGGGGCCCCAGGAATCGCCAACCGTGTTCCTAGAACGCTTAATGGAGGCTTTTAGACGATTCACTCCTTATGATCCAACCTCTGAGGAACATAAGGCCACCATAGCAATGGCCTTTATTGACCAGGCGGCCCCTGATATTAGAAAGAAGTTACAAAGGCTGGATGGCCTACAAGGTTTCTCCCTTCAGGACTTAGTAAAAGAGGCAGATAAGGTATATAATAAGAGGGAGACAGAGGAAGAAAGGGAAGAAAGAAAGCAGAAGGAACAAGAGGCTCGTGAGGTAAGACGAGATAAGAGGCAAGAAAGACATTTGAGTAAGATACTGGCCACTGTAGTCAGAGGAGGAAACAGTAGAGACAGAAATAGACAGGAAGGGCGAACAACGGATAGAAGGCGGCCATTAGACAAGGACCAATGTGCCTACTGTAAAGAAAAAGGTCATTGGGCAAGAGAATGCCCTAAAAAAAGGAACGGGGGAAGGCCAACCAGAGATAAAATCTTAACATTGGAAGAGGAAGATTAGGGAAGTCAGGGCTCAGACCCTCTCCCCGAGCCCAGGGTAACTCTTAAAGTGGAGGGGGAACCCGTCCAGTTCTTGGTGGACACCGGAGCCCAGCACTCAGTCCTCCTTCATTCAAAGGGCCCCCTTTCAACTAAAAGGTCATGGGTCCAGGGGGCCACTGGAAATAAGCAGTACTCATGGACCACCCGAAGGACAGTAGATCTTGGGGTGGGACGAGTAACCCACTCATTCTTGGTCATACCTGAGTGCCCATACCCTCTGCTAGGTAGAGACTTACTCTCTAAGGTGGGGGCCCAAATCCACTTTCAACCAGAAGGGCCCACCATAACTGACAACCAAGGGAGATTACTCCAAATCTTGACCATGAAACTGGAAGATGAACACAGGATATATGAAACACCCTCGCCTCCACAAGCTGACATGCAGGATTGGATGACTAGGTTTCCACAGGCTTGGGCAGAAACTGCCGGTATGGGAATGGCAAAATATCGGCCCCCTGTGGTGGTAGAACTTAAAACAACCGCCACCCCAGTGACGGTCCGCCAATACCCCATGAGTAAAGAAGCCCGAGATGGCATCCGTCCTCAAATACAAAGGTTACTGGAATTAGGGATCCTGGTAAGGTGCCAATCTGCATGGAATACCCCTCTTTTGCCAGTTAAAAAGCCAGGAACTAATAATTACCGACCAGTACAAGACCTACGAGAGGTAAATAAGCGGGTGATGGACCTCCACCCCACGGTACCCAACCCCTACAATCTCTTAAGTACTCTTCCACCTCAGCACACTTGGTACACTGTTTTGGATCTTAAGGATGCTTTCTTCTGCCTGAGACTTTCTTCTCTCAGTCAGCCTTACTTTGCCTTCGAGTGGAAGGATCCAGCCTCTGGGATGTCAGGCCAGCTGACATGGACTCGCCTGCCACAAGGATTCAAGAACTCCCCCACCATTTTTGATGAGGCTCTCCACCAGGATTTGGCATCTTATAGAGAATCCAATCCCCAGGTAACTCTACTTCAATATGTCGATGATATTCTTTTAGCTGCTGAAACCCAAGAGGACTGCATCAAGGGAACCGAGAGGCTGTTAACAGAACTGGGAACATTGGGATATCGGGCTTCAGCAAAGAAAGCACAAATATGTCAACGACAGGTTAGTTACCTGGGGTACTTGTTAAAAGGAGGACAGAGATGGCTTTCGGAAAGCAGGAAAGACACTGTTGCCCCGATACCGGCCCCCAAGAGTCCCAAACAAGTTAGGGAATTTTTGGGGACGGCCGGATTTTGTAGGCTATGGATTCCGGGGTTTGCTGAATTAGCAGCCCCTTTATATCCCCTGACCAAAAATGGCATCCCTTTTGCTTGGGGTGATAAAGAACAACGGGCTTTTGACCGAATTAAACGAGCCCTACTATCAGCCCCGGCTCTGGGGCTACCAGATGTTACTAAGCCTTTTCATCTGTACGTGGCCGAGAATAAAGGCATCGCAAAGGGAGTACTAACTCAGAAACTGGGCCCCTGGAATCGCCCGGTTGCGTACCTATCAAAGAAATTGGATCCTGTGGCAGCAGGATGGCCCGCCTGTTTAAAAATAATCGCCGCGGTGGCCGTTTTGGTCAAAGATGCTGACAAACTGACTTTGGGGCAGAACCTAACAATAACAGCCCCCCATGCATTAGAAAGTGTAATTCGCCAGCCACCCGACAGATGGCTAACAAATGCCAGGATGACTCATTACCAAGCCCTGCTGTTAAACTCAGATCGTATTAAGTTTACCTCAGCCACAGGACTCAACCCGGCCACCTTGCTACCCGACCCTGACCTGGAAAGCACTACCGTCATCCATGATTGTCAGGAAGTACTGGCTGCAGCACACCGTAGCAGACCAGACTTGATGGATCAGCCCCTCCCCAACGCCGACGTTACCTGGTTTACTGACGGAAGCAGTTTCCTAGAGAAAGGTAAGCGTCGGGCGGGAGCTGCCATGGTAGACGGGAAAGAGGTCATCTGGGCAGCCGCATTACCGCAAGGGACATCGGCCCAACGGGCTGAACTAATCGCCATGACTAGAGCATTGGAACTAGCAGAAAACAAAAAGGTAAACATCTATACGGACAGTAGGTACGCATTTGCTACCGCCCATGTCCATGGGGCCATTTACCAACAAAGAGGGTTGCTCACCTCGGCGGGCAAAGAAATTAAAAACAAAGAAGAAATAGTGGCACTGCTAGCTGCCCTCATGCTCCCCACTAAAGTCAGCATCATTCATTGCCCCGGACACCAGAAGGACAATACCCCGGTGACAAGAGGCAACAACATGGCAGATAGGGTGGCACGAGAAGTGGCTCTACGGGAAATCATACTAGAACTATCAGATGAGAGTCCTGGGAAACCAAATGATAGGGGAACAATTACCCCAGCCATAACTAAAGGAACATTATCTCCTCAACAAGCAAAATCCATGCTACAACAGATTCACAGATGGACACACTTGGGAACCAAGAAGATGGTATCCCTATTACATAAGACAGGTTATGATACCTCTGGATTAACCAAAATAGCTGAGCAGATTGCACGAGAGTGCATTCCATGCCAACAGGTAAACTCCCATAAAGGAAAACTTGAGGTCGGAAAAAGGCTCAGAGGAGACCGCCCAGGAGCCTATTGGGAGGTCGACTTCACTGAAATATGCCCTGGAAGGTACGGTAACAGGTATCTTCTAGTTTTTATAGATACCTTCTCAGGATGGGTAGAAGCTTTCCCGACGAAGAAGGAGACAGCTACTGTGGTGGCCAAAAAAATCTTAGAAGAAATTTTCCCCCGGTTCGGGGCACCAAAGGTAATAGGATCAGATAATGGTCCCGCCTTCGTCGCCCAGGTAAGTCAGGGTGTGGCCAAATACCTGGGGACTGATTGGAAATTACATTGTGCCTATAGACCCCAGAGTTCAGGACAGGTAGAGAGAATGAATAGAACTCTAAAAGAGACCCTAACTAAATTGTCCATAGAGACTGGCGGTACAGATTGGACGGTGCTCCTTCCCTTAGCCCTGTTCCGGGCTAGAAATACCCCCTCCCGCTATTATCTTACTCCATTTGAAATACTATACGGGGCCCCACCTCCTCTTTTTACGCTAAGGGAGAAATTAAGTCCTGACTGCCAGAATAACACTGACTTATATGCTAGGCTGTTGGGACTCCAGTTGGTCCAAAAGGAGGTGTGGTCCCAGCTGGCAGAGGCTTACCGACCAGGAACACCAGCAGAGGCTCATCCCTTCCAAGTCGGAGATTCCGTGTACGTCCGTCGGCACCGAACCCAGACTCTAGAGCCTCGGTGGAAAGGACCATACATCGTCCTGCTCACCACCCCCACGGCTATAAAGGTAGACGGCATCGCTGCGTGGATCCACGCTTCACACGTGAAGGCCGCACCAGCATCTGCAACATCGGAATGGCGAGCCCAAAAGACCAGCAACCCGCTCAAGCTCAAGCTTCTGCGATCATCAGATTTATAACTTTAACTTTGTTACCCCTACTGACTGTGAGTAATTTTAGTCCTCACCTGCCCCAGCATTTAACCTGGCAGGTAATTTCCCAAACTGGAGATGTAATATGGTCTGTTAGCCATACTGCTGCTCCTTGGACCTGGTGGCCAGACCTTTTCCCCGATGTTTGTAAATTAGCCATAGGAGCTCCCAATTGGGACACAGCACACTCCCATGATCGTCAAAATGCCCCATCCATACCCGGTCGGGCCGGCCAATACGGCTGCCAAAACTCAGGTACGCGACAGAAACTTAGCAACCCTACCTTTTATGTGTGCCCGGGATTTCATCGCCATAGGTCCCTAAATTATCAATGTGGGGGAAAGGAACATTTTTATTGTAAAAGCTGGGGGTGTGAAACCACAGGAGACACCTATTGGAAGCCCACCTCTGGCTGGGACTTTATTAAGGTGACAGCCAATTATACACACCCAACCAACCCCTTAACTTATAGGCCTGAATGTACTAAATGGTGCCATCCCCTTAAGATCTCTTTTAGTGAACCAGGAAAAAAGGATAAAAACTGGATAAATGGCCATTCATGGGGAATCAGGTTTTATAAAGAAGGATATAATGATGGATTACTAATGACCATCAAACTAAAAATTGAAACCCCTACTCCAGTTCCTATAAGCCCCAACCCTGAGATAGGGCACTCTTCGCTACCTTTGGTCCCTCCCACAGCGTTACCAGAGATAAGAAACCAAACTTCTGAGCCAAAAGGAATAACAATCAAGCCCAAGACCCCCCGGGACCGAATGCTCTCATTGGTCCAGGCGGCTTTTGAGGTTTTAAATGCCACAAACCCGGAGGCTACCAAATCATGTTGGCTTTGCTATGCTGCTCCTCCCCCTTATTATGATGCTATAGGATATAATTCTAATTATAATAATGTTAACACTCCAGATCAATGTCGATGGAAACAAGAAGGAAATAGTAAATTGACCCTGGCCTCAGTATTAGGAAACGGTACATGTGTAGGAACGCCCCCCTCGTCCCACCGACATCTTTGTGCCAATTTAAGCCTCCCACAGGGCTCAGGGTATCTCCTCCCTCCTCCGGATGGATGGTGGGCATGTAACACAGGATTGACCCCCTGCATTTCTTTAGAGGTCCTTAAAGCTTCAACCGATTTTTGTGTGTTAGTTCAGCTGGTCCCCAGACTCATTTATCATTCAGATTCATCCTTTCTAGATGAATATGAGGGCAGAGGAAGGTTTAAGAGGGAACCCATAACACTCACCCTGGCTGTACTCCTAGGACTAGGAATGGCAGCCGGGGTAGGAACGGGTACAACAGCCCTCATCCAACAACCCCACTATTATGATGCCTTAAGGCAAGCTGTAGATGTTGACCTCCGGGCATTAGAAAGTTCCATAACTCAGTTAAAAGAATCCCTCACCTCGCTTTCAGAGGTGGTAATGCAAAACAGGAGGGGATTAGATCTGCTGTTCCTTAAGGAGGGCGGACTATGTGCTGCACTAAAAGAAGAATGCTGTTTTTATATTGATCATTCTGGGGCTATTACCAAAACTATGGACAAACTTAGGGAGCGCCTGGACAAAAGACAACAGGAAAGGGAAAATCAAAAAGGATGGTTTCAATCATGGTTTGATAAATCTCCCTGGCTTACTACTTTAGTTTCCACCTTGTTAGGGCCCCTCATTATTTTATTGTTGCTTTTAACTTTTGGACCATGCATTCTGAATCGCCTGATAGCCTTTATTAGAGAACGCATTAGTACGGTACAAGTTTTAATGCTAAGGCAACAATACCAAAACTCGCAAAAAGAAACTGAAATTCCATGATTGAAATTAGTTACAAAAAAAAAAAAGGGGGGGGGGGAATGTGGGGCCTTTAGGGACTTTCCACCCCCTCACTTGTTCCCGTAAACCAATTCTTCTCCCTATCGTGCGCCACTCCTTCTCCCTATCGAAACCAATTCTTCTCCCTATCGTGCGCCACTCCTTCTCCCTATCGAAACCAATTCTTGGAGTTTTTCAGTTGACGGGGACTTGCCAGACAGCGGGTAATTTTCCAGTTGCCCGTAACAGGTATACGCCCTAACCGCCACAATGAACAGACAACTATAACGGCCAGAAGGTGGGACAAAAGTTCCTAAGCCAATGAATTCAAAAGTCACCACATTTACCCAATCATTGTGAGAATATACCCGCCCTATGAGTAAATAAACCTATAAAAAGTATGTGATTCCGCTTTTAGGGGTTCCCCATCGGCCTCCTGCGTGAGGTTCAGGGAACCCCGGTGCATCGGCTCCTAATAAACCTCTTGCGTGTTGCAACGGCTCTCGACTCTTGGCGGTTCTTGGGCGAGTTGGAATCCCTCGTAGACCGCTTGGGTCTAACACTACCTAAGAGAAACCTGGGAAAGTAGCAAAAATTAGAATACCAAAATAACAAAATGTAGCAATCAGACATTTAGCATATAAAGAAAACATTTGCCTTAGAATTATTATTACATTACTAATGTAGGATGAGGATAAAAAATTCAAACAATGTGCATCGTAAAACATGAAAATCCTGCGCTTCCCTGGTGGTGCAGTGGTTGAGAGTCCGCCTGCCGATGCAGGGGACACGGGTTTGTGCCCCGGTCCGGGAAGATCGCACATGCCGCGGCAGCAGCTGGGCCCGTGAGCCACGGCCGCTGAGCCTGCGCGTCCGGAGCCTGTGCTCCGCATCGGGAGAGGCCACAACAGTGAGAGGCCTGCGTACCGCAAAAAAAAAAAAAAGTGAAAATCCTTTTTCCTATTCTTTTTTCTTTCCAGCTCACTCCTCAGAGGTTACCTCGGTTAAAAATTTAGTGTATAAACCTTTAGACCCTTGATAGGTAAAAAAAATTTTTTTTAATTTTAATAAAACACATGATATCTGGACTTCCCTGGTGGCGCACTGGTTAAGAATCTGCCTGCCAATGCAAGGGACACGGGTTCGATCCCTGCCCGGTCCGGAAAGATCCCACATGGCGCGGAACAACTAAGCCTGTGTGCCACGACTACTGAACCTGCACTCTAGAGCCCGTGTGCCACAACTACTGAAGCCCACACACCTAGAGTCTGTGCTCCGCATCCAGAGAAGCCACTGCAATGAGAAGCCCACGCACCAAAATAAAGAGTAGACCCTGCTCACCACAACTAGAGAAAGCCACGCACAGCAACGAATACCCAACGCAGCCAAAAATAAATAGATTTATTTTTTTTAAAAAACACATGATATCATGGCATACATATTCCTTTAACATACTATTCTGAAACTTGGCTTTTTTCATTTAACGATCTAAAGTACGCTAAATATCTTTCCATATTAGTACATACAGATTTAGCTCAAATTTTAAAAAGTTACATGTTATTCCATTGTAAACATGTACCATGAACTATTTTACTATTCCCTTTTTATGAAGATGAGAAGCAGCTATTTAAAGAGCAGTGAAAACAGTGTTCCTGGGAGGAAATCAGCCAGGGCACAAATGCACTAAAGTGAGAACGTTTGTCAGTTTCCAGGAGCCTAGAGACCAGATCACGGGATCCCTGTGAGCACAGCTGAGTACCGGAGGGGGCTGGTGGTGCTGAGAGCAGGGTCTAGACTGTCTGGTGTTAAACACTGCCTCCACCATTACTGAGAGACGCTGGGCGAATTTAAACCCTGTGCCTTGTTTGCCTTGTCTGTAAATTAGAAATTATAAGAATACCTACTTCACAGGCTTCTTGTTAGGATTCCTTGAGTTAGTAAATATAAAATATTTATAGTAATTGTCTAGCTGATAATAAGTTAGCGATTATTATGTAGGTCATAGAAAGGGTGTTGGATGTTATTTTATTTATTTTTTAACATATGCAATTTAAATTAATTAATTAATTATTTTATTTTTTGGCTGCACTGGGTCTTTGTTACTGCGCGCAGGCTTTCTCTAAGTTGCGGTCAGCGGGGGCTACTCTTTGCTGTGGTAGGAAGGCTTCTTTCTCATTGAGGTGGCTTCTCTTGTTGCGGAGCACGGGCTCCAGGCGCGCAGGCTTCAGTAGTTGTGGCACACAGGCTCAGTAGTTGTGGTGCATGGGCTTAGTTGCTCTGTGGCATGTGGAATCCTCCCGGACCAGGGATCGAACCCATGTCCCCTGCACTGGCAGACAGATTCTTAGCCGCTGAGCCACCAGGGAAGTCCCTGGATATTATTTAAATGTAATGGAAAGCATTGAAATGTTTTCAGCAGGGGAATGGCTTAACTCAGTTTTTATTTTTACAGGACCACACTCTCCATTGGGTGGAAAATGGGTTGGAGGGAGGTGAAAACTAGACCAGTTATGAAGCTATTGCATTGGTTCAGGAAAGAGACCATTGCAATAGTGTGGTGGCAAAGGAGACAGAGAGAAATGGACAGATTTTAGATCTATTTTGCAGACAGAATTGAGCTGACTTGTAGGAGAGTGAGGGGATGGAGACATGAAGAAGCACTCAAGAAAGGCTGTGGGTGCTCCAGACTGAGATGCGGGAGCCTGAAAGGGAAAGAGTTAAAGTCGGGAAAGGGGGAGGGGGGAGGGGGAGGGGGGAAATGGAGGGGGGATTAGTGTTTGATTTTGAACTCAGTAAGTTTGAGATGTTATGAACTATCAAAGTAGAAGTTGTCAAGTAGGCAGTTTGATATACAAATACAAAATTGGATATACATTAAAGTCTTATAATACGTCTGGACTTCATAAATCATATTTGTTGTCAATCATGAATTTTTATTCTGCAGGTAGTTATTAAGCAACAAATTATGCATTGAACACTAAAATATTTTGTTGGCAATGGATCATTTTAATTGGATTCTTTTCTCTAATTAGAAAAGTGATGTATCTTGCATGTATACTATTGACTATAATATTCTACCATATGGCTGCACATAATTTAATCGTTTCCTTGTTTTTTCTAATTTTTCAACATTTGAAATAACGCTTCAATGAATATTTTTTGTACATAAACCTATATCTGAGATCTTAATTTTTTTTTTCGCTTAGGATAGGTTTGTAGGAAAATAATTTGTCAAGTGTGATATTTTTTAGTATTCTTTTGTTTTAGTAGTACAATATTATTGTCTATATTCACTATACTGTACATTAGATCTCTCTTTTTTAGGACTTTTGAAGCATATTGTCAACTTACTTTCCAGAAAAATTGTACTAATTTACACTCCTAGTCACAATATATGAAAGTTCACCATATCATTCATCAAAATTAAAATATTCGTTAAACTAAGAGGTGAAACATGACATCTGGTAGTTGTTTAATTTGCATTTCTTTAACAACCAGTGACAGGATTATCTCTGCTAATCTCCTATTGCTTTTACCACTGACAGATGGCTGTGATTCTCCTGGCATGCAGTCTTCTCTCTGCCCTCATTGTCCCTTTCACCTGGTTTATTCCTACCCAATTCTTCACCTTTCATCTCCAGTGACACTCCTTCAGTTCTGACTGCCCTCCTTCCTGCCTCTTGTGTATTTTCTTTGATTTATGTTCTCATAGACCCGTGTTCCTCTCCTTCAGAGAACTTATTTCAGCTTGTAATTATATATTTATTAGCAGAAGTGTTTGATTAATGCTTATTTTCCCCCAAATCCTAAGTTTCAAGAAAGTGCAGGAATATTTTGTTCATCATTGAATCCCCACTCCATAAACAGTTGTGGAATGAATTGATAGACAAAACAAATGAATAGGAAGTGGGAAGAGAGAGGCACTATAATTGGGTAACCTGGGTCACGTGCCTACCCCTGTGCTGGGAGGCAGGTCTATTACTGAGAAAAGAAGCAGCGGCACAAATAAGGTTAATGGGAAATTACTGTGAGCTGGGCAGCTGTCCCAATTTGTATTGACCACAAGACATTCTAAATTTTCTTGTAGTCAGAACTACAGATTTTCTTTGTTAGGAAAATCTTTATTACATATAGGCTGAAAAGGTTCTATCTCATCCTGAGTAAAATTAATGTACCCTTACATTTTCCTCTAGGTATTTCCTTTTTATGGTTTCCTTTAAACATTTGATAGCAGTTGGACAGTTCTCATGATGAAAATGCAGAAAAAAAACACAAACAAGGTTTGGCATACAGGAATAAATTTTCTGAACTGGATAGAAGTTCAGAGAGAGTAAAACTCTCTTTGTCTTCTGATACATGACATATCAGACAAATCTGATATATTTTGTGGGGGGCCGGCCACACTGTGTGGCTTGAGGGGAATCTTAGCTCCTCCACCAGGGATCAAACCCATGCCTTCTCCAGTGGAAGGGTGAAGTTGTAACACCCAGGAACCACCAGGGAAGTCCCACCTCTCAGTTTTCTTATGGAGACTCTGGTGCTATAGCTTTTTTGATACCCTCCCTATTAAGGTCCTAAACTGGCCACAAGTGTACTGAGAGATTTTGTTTATGAAGTCTTTCCTTACTCATAATTTACAAAGATAATCTATACTTTCTTCTACTTACTGTTTTCATCTGTCACATTTAGGTTGAATTCCATCTGGAGTCTACTTTTGTGTGTGCTGTGAGATATAGATGATTTTGTTTTTCCCATATAGATATAACCAGTTTCCCCAACATTGGATATTTAAATAACTTGTCTTTTCCTATGTGGTGCTGCTGTCATTGTATATTACATTCCCATACATGTTTATCTTGAAGCTATCTATTCTGTTCCATGGGTCTACCTGACTGGGCTTACAACAATATTGCTTTTTAAAAAAATATTGGGCTTCATAATACATCTTTTTGTTGTTGTTGTTTTGCATAGTACATCTTTAAAACTGGTAGGACAATTCCCCTTTTGTGATGGTCTTTTTGATGTGTCACCTTGGCTGTTTGTTTTTATTATTATTATTTTTAACCACTATGCACTTTCCTTGGCTGGTTATTTACTCAGTCAAAACTAATCTAGGTGTTGTTGTGAAGGTATTCTGTAGATGTGATTAAAGCCCATTAATCTGTTAACTTTAAGTAAGGAAAATAATCTTAGATAAACTGGGTAGGCCTGATCCAATCAGTTTAAAGGCATTGAGAGCAGAGCTGGGGCTTCTCTGTGGAAGAAGACATTTGTCCTCTGGACTGCAGCTTCAGGCTGTACCTGAGAGTCCCAGCCTGTCCTCTGTGACAGCCTGCCCTATGAATTTCAGACTTGTATAGGCAAACCCAAAATTATGTGAGCCAATTTCTTGCAATAAATTTCTTAATATATATCTCCCACTGGTTCTGTTTCTCTGGTTTAAGCCTGACTGATACATCCTCTTTATGCTTTTAAATTTCTTTTGTTTTTTTCTCTCTTCATTTCTTATGCTTTTTTTTTAAAACAAAGATTGACTTAGTTATTTGTAAAACTTTATTCTATAAAGTTATTTATTTATTTATGGCTGCATTGGGTCTTTGTTGCTGCGTGGGGCTTTCTCTAGTTGTGGCAAGTGGAGGCTACTCTGTTGCGGTGTGCGGGCTTCTCACTGCAGTGGCTTCTCTTATTGCAGAACATGGGCTCTAGGCGTGAGGGCTTCAGTAATTGTGGCACGTGGGCTCTAGATCACAGGCTCAGTAGTTGTGGCGCATGGGCTTAGTTGCTTCACGGCATGTGGAATCTTCCTGGACTAGGGCTCGAACCCGTGTCCCCTGCATTGGCAGGCAGATTCTGAACCACTGTGTCACCAGGGAAGTCCCAAATTTTATTCTTCTAAACAAATTGTAGAGATGTTTACTGAGTTCCTAAAAAAATCCATGTGAAATTTTGATTGCATCAGATTTACTGGTTAACTTGGGAGGAACTGACATCTTTATAATATTGTTATCCATTCCAAGAGGATGGCTGCCTTTGCATTTATTGAACTTCTATATATCCTTCATAAAAATGTTTTTTTTCACATCTTATGCAGTCTTCATTAATATCCACATACTTTACATTTTGGGGGCTTATTGTGAAAAGTATTTTATTTTAAATTATATTTTCTAGTTGGTCATTGATGCTGTGAGAAATGCTATTGGGTTTTTGAAAGGTTGATTTTAATATGCAGAGAACTTATTGACCTTTCTTATTTGCTCTAACAGTTTGTATCTAGATTCTATTGCTCTTTCTATATAGGTGATACATTCATTTACAAATAGCAGTAGTCTTATCTCTTCCTTTCCTGTTTTTATTCCTCTTATATCTTGTCATTACTTGATAAAAGGTAGAAGGAGAGATCTAAAGATTTAAAGAAATGGGAACCTTGTAGTGGATTTCTCTTTTGCAATCTATTCACCTACCTTCTAGCTATGTCCTGAAAGAATCCAGAAAATTGTTCTCTCACTAAAGGAGAAATACTTTCATGAAATGAATACTGACTTCAAAACTGTTCTTTGTCAGTAAAAGCTTTTGTGGATAATATAAGGTAGAGGATGCCCCAATATTCCTAATATGGGCCAATAAAACGAATGCCAACTAGTCAAGATATTCCTGGAATTACTACAGTTGTTCCGGAGGTACTGGCCATTCACAGGATTCAGAATCACACCATCAACATTTAAACCAGAATAGATCATTTCTACCATGTGGTGCCAAACCTTAACCAGAACAGATATGCTTGGAAAGCACGAGATCCAGATGCCTAGATTTACATCGGCTCATTTTACCCCAAACATTTTATTAGCTTCTCAGTAACGTGTTTCTGCATTTTTGGCAATGGATAATTTGCCAAACACTCCACTTACAGTGTTTTGTTGGAGTTTTACCATCGCAATTTTACCATATTTAGCAAGTGACATGAACCCTGTACTGGATTTCTGACTTATAGACTAAGAGTTATTATGGGAAGAAGAGCCAGTGGAAGCCCCGGGAACTCTTGCTTCCTATCAAAATGTGGAGTTTTGTAGAATTACAGGCATTAGTGCCCATACCAAAGGAATTGCTATTCCACATGGGAGCTTCTTTAGGGAGGAAATCACACAAGTCCTGGTGACTGGTATATAGCTATTTATCTAGCAAGTTATATTTATTTTTGATTCCAATAAACTGAGGATACCTTTAACCTAGAAGGGACAGCAATACACCTTTATTGTCTCCCATTGAGGTTAGGTCAACTGGCTGTGTGCTACAGGAAACTATTGTTTCATCAATCCACAGGTTGGTACACACTAGTGTATTACATTGATGATTTTTGGCTGCAATGACCTATAGAACTGTAAGCAGTTACCCTAGATGCCTTTGGAAAAAAAAAAAAGAAAAAAAAATATGTCAGATGGTGGGAGAAAAATACCATGAAATTACAATGGTTTGTCTCAGTGAAGTTTCTGGGGACCAGATGGTTTCTTTCTAAATGGAAGGACTAATTGTTGCGGCACTAAGAAAGAGGAATAATTCTTGGTGGGTTGTTGACCAGAGCTGCCGTGTTTAGTGGTAAAAGTTCGTGGAAAACTTCAGTAATCTTACACAGGCAGATGTAATTCTAAGATATAATTTAATTCCACTAAGATTTCAAGTCTCTGAGGAATAAAAGTTTGATCAGCTGAGATTCTGGTGGCTATAGACAAAGATAAGGATGGGTAGTTGAGAAGTCAAGTTATAAATACCAACTGTGGCCTTGGATTCACTTGCAAAATTGAGAACTTTAAAATCTACTGGTATTTTCAGGTATATATTTATATATTTTAGAATATTTTTTGTCTTTGTTCTCCCTTTCCCCCAATATTTTATATAGAAAAAGATGCCTGTTAATTTTATAATTTAAAGAATAGTGGACAAATTTTCAAGAGAATTAGTCAAATTCTTTAATTAAACAATTGAAGAGAATTAAGAGACTTAAAAGACAGATAAGCATTACTCCAAGATCCTGGATCCTGGGTGCAATAATTGAGATTTTGGCTTAAGCACTTTTAGGAGCGGCTAAAGACATAAGAGGTTGTTGCATTATGTTAGATGTTATTTTCTTTAAAGAAGTGTAAGTGTGGGAAGAAACATACATGTTGATTTTGGGAAGCCAAAGGGGTAGACCGTTGTGGAAATTTGTCTCTCACTTAGCATGTGAATTCCTTCCCTATGTTTGGGGGAATTGTCACATGCAGTAGCACCTGCCTCCCATTATAGAAGCCATGGATCCCAGATCTCTGCTTTCCTTGCAGCCAGCAACCACTCCAGTCTTGGAATCAGAAGTTAGTGATACATCAGTACCGCTTTTTTAGAGTCCATATATATGTGTTAGCATACAGTATTTGTTTTTCTCTTTCTGACTTAATTCACTCTGTATGACAGATTCTAGGTCCATCCGCCTCACTACAAATAACTCAATTTCGTTCCTTTTTATGGCTGAGTAATATTTCAGTGTATACGCCAATAAAGATGTGAAGAAAAGGAGAGAAGTTAGTGATACAAAGAAACTAAGGTTGTACAGAGTACATTCTGGAAGTGGTAGCAACACAGCAGCAGCTTTCTAGTTGAGGTTTTACTGGGTCAAGTTAATTACACCTGGAACTAAGAGGCAAACTTAGGCAAGGATGTGCACAGCTGAATGTTGGGAGCAGAGAGTCCTGCCCATTCTGTTTGCTGGGTGGACGGAAAAAGCAGACTCCTTCCATCAAGGGGACCCTAAATGAATGCTTTGACATCAGCTTAGGACGCCTTCAAACTACAAAGAAAAAGGCATCACTGACTCTTCGAGCACATAATCTATTTTTTAAATAAATTTTATTTATTTATTTATTTTTGGTTGTGTTGGTTCTTCATTGCTGTGCGCGGGCTTTCTCTAGTTGCAGCGAGCGGGGGCTACTCTTTCGTTGCGGTGCACAGGCTTCTCACTGTGGTGGCTTCTCTTGTTGCAGAGCGTGGGCTCTAGGCGTGCAGGCTTCAGTAGTTGTGGCACGTGGACTCAGTAGTTGTGGTGCATGGGCTTAGTTGCTGCCAGGCATGTGGGATCTTCCTGGACCAGGGCTTGAACCCGTGTCCCCTGCATTGGCAGGCGGATTCTTAACCACTGCACCACCAGGGAACCCCCGAGCACAGAGTCTCTTAACGGGCTGCTACTTGCCCTGGTAGGGATTAGCCTAGTTCAAAAGCCACAGGGTGTTGTTTTGTTTTGTTTTTCCCACCCATCATAAATGTTTACAGGCTGGTACATGCCCATTTTAGCTTTTCCTGTTCTGTCACTTTAAACTTCTTATTTTTCTTTAAAGATGATTTTTTTTTTTTCTTTTTGGCTGTGTTGGGTCTTCGTTGTGGTGTGTGTGCTTCTCATTCGGTGGCTTCTCTTGTTGCAGGGCAGAGGCTCTAGGTGAGCGGGCTTCAGTAGTTGTGGCACGTGGGCTCAGTAGTTGTGGCTTGTGGGCTCTAGAGCGCAGGCTCAGTAGTTGTGGTGCACGGGCTTAGTTACTCTGCAGCATGTGGGTCTTCCTGGACCAGGGATCTAACCCGTGTCCCCTGCATTAACCACTTCACCACCAGGGAAGTCCCCAAACACTGTTCATTCACCTTTTTTTTTAACCGTGTTGTACATTATATCCCCAGAAATTATTATCTTATAAATGAAAGTTTGTACCTGTTGACGGATCTGTTCTTTGTTTCTATGAATTCAGTTTTTTTAGATGCCACATATAAACAAGGTCACACAGTATTTGTCTTTCTCTGTCTGACATTTCACTTAGCATAATGCCCTTATGGTCCATCCCTGCTGTCATGGTGTCGCAAATGGTAAGATTTCCTTTTTGTGCTTGAATAACATTCCATTGTGTATAGATACTACATTTTCTTTATCCTTTCGTCCATCGATTTACACTTACGTTGTTTCCATGTGTTGGCTATTGTAAATAATGCTGAACGAATGTCTCCTCAAAATAGTGATTTTGTTTTCTTCGGATATACACCCAGAAGTTTTTAATTTTTTGAGGAACCTCCATGCTGTTTTCTGTGATGTCTGCATCAATTTACATTCCCACCAACAGTACACAAGTGTTCCCTTTTCTCCACATCCTTGTCACCAGTGTTTGTTATCTTTTGTCTTTTTTTTTTTCCCTTGTGCTATATAGTAGGTCCTTGCTGGTTATCTATTTAAAATATAGCAGTGTGTACATGTCAATCCCAAACTCCCAGTCTATCCCTCCCCCCAGACTTCCCCCCTAGTAACCATAAGTTCTTTCTCTAAGTCTGTGAGTCTGACAATATTTTATTTGTGAGATGCTTCCAGGTTGTTGCATGTTGCAATAATTCATTCTTTCTTGTTCCTGTAAGGTATGCCAGTGTATGAATATGTCACACTTTATCCAACTCACTCTTGATAGACATTTGGGGTGTTTCCAAATTTTGGGTACCATGAACTGTCCTCATAGATTTTTAAAAAAAATTTATTGTTTATTTTTTAATAAATTTATTTATTTTATTTTTGGCTGCTTTGGGTCTTTGTTGTTGTGTGCAGGCTTTCTCTAGTTGCAGCGAGCGGGGGCTACTCTTCATTGCAGTGTGTGGGCTTCTCATTGCGGTGGCTTCTCTTGTTATGGAGCACGGGCTCTAGGTGCGTGGGCTCAGTAGTTGTGGCACACGGGCTTAGTTGCCCTGCAGCATGTGGGATCTTCCCAGAAGAGGGATCAAACCCGTGTCCCCTGCATTGGCAGGTGGACTCTTAACCACTGGACCACCAGGGAAGTCCTCCTCATAGATTTTTAATTTTCTTTGCAGTCAACTCTTAGGATGTGCATGTCATAGTACTATGCTGTAATCAAAGTGTGAGAGCAATCACTGTCACGCCAAGTCCTCTGGCTCTACCACCAACATATTGCGTAAAATCACTCAGCTACTCTTAGGCTGTATATGCATGAGTGTGTGTGTGTATACATATTTTTCTTTACAACATGGAATCACAACATAGATGTGGTTCTCTATTCTGCTGATTTCGTATAACTTTATATTGTGAGCATTTTCCCCTATTGTGAAAATTCTTAGAAAATGTAATTTTTTTTTTTTTTTTTTTTTTGTGGTACGCGGGCCTTTCACCGCTGTGGCCTCTCCCATTGCAGAGCACAGGCTCCGGATGCGCAGGCTCAGCGGCCATGGCTCACGGGCCCAGCCGCTCCGCGGCATGTGGGATCTTCCCAGACCGGGGCACGAACCCGTGTCCCCTGCATCGGCAGGCGGACTCTCAACCACTGCGCCACCAGGGAAGCCCAGAAAATGTAATTTTTAATGGAGCTATACCATTCTGTCTTACAGCTTTGCCATCATGTATTTAATTAATTCCCTAGTGGCGGACATTTAGATCATCTCCAGTTGTTTTCAATATGAATAACACTATGGATAAACTTCCTTGAATATGAATCTTTATCCATTTTGCACGTCTGTTTGGAATGGCACTGAGAACTCTCCATATGGCTGTATGTAGCTTAGGGTAGCAGAGGTACCATATATCTTTCCTGTGACATGAAATGGACAGATGTGCATGATCAACTCTTCCAATCTGTAACAACTCCAGAACTTACCCTCAGTTTCCTTATGGGTTATGCAGTAGAGTGGGGCAGTTGGGAGAATCGCTTCCTCTTGCAAGGATAATCAGGCAGGAGCAGGTGATATGAGTAGGAGGGTGGAGGGACAGGCAAGGGGCAGACAGGCTGCAGACCCACGATCTGGCCCCTGCTTTGGATCCATCTTCATATTCTTTTGGCAGAGGGCCCCGGGTATTCCTGTGGTAGCTGCTATTTTCAGCTCCTCTTCATCTGTGCTGCAGAGTCTGTGTCCTACATCTTTCCCAACAAATATTTAATGTGCACCTGCCATGTGCCAGATATAGCTGTAGGCATTGGATATATACACAAGTGAATAAAACAAAGTCAGTGCCCTTGTTGAGTACACAGTCTAGTTGTGGGGGGGGCGGGGAGCAGAAATAAACACATGAGCAAATAAACACACCTGTAACATGTCAGGTCATAAACGTTATGAAGAAAAATAAAGCAGAGTATGAGGGAAGGAGAGACCCATCTTTAATCCACAAATGTGTTCAAGTGTTTCCTGATGAAATAAAACTTTATTGCATCTTGTAACCATAGTTCACTCTCACTTCCTTTATAGAGAGTCTCCTTAAAGGAGACATTGACACTTGCTTTCGTCACTTCCTCACCTCCCAATCTCTCAACCAGCTGCAGCCTCAGACCCAATAGTTCCAGTTCTGAGCTCGTTCCCCCCGCCCCCGAGTCCCATTCCTGCTCCTCCATCGCCAACCCCTCCAGTTGGCAGAATTATATTTAGTCCTTTCTCACTTTCCCTTTCTCCACATCCAATCAATCATGAAGGCCTCCTCAATTTACCTCCTAAATATCTTTCACTTCATCCGCATTGTCATTGCCTCTATTGGTTTGCTAGGGCTGCTATACCAAAGTACCACGAAGTGGGTTGATTAAACTACAGAAATGTATTGTCTTATAGTTCTGGAGGTTGGAAATCCAGATTTTGGTAGGGTTGATTCCATCTGAGGGCTGTGAGGGAAGGATCTACTCCAGGCCTCTCTCCTTGGCTTGTAGATGTCCACCTTCATGTTCACATGGTGTTCTCCTTGTATTTCCACATCATCTTCCCTCTGTACTTATCTCTGTGTTCAAATTTCCCCTTTTTATAAGGACACCAGTCATATTGGATTAGGCACACTCTAATGATCTCACTTCACCTTGATTACCTCTGTATATACTCTCTCTCCAAATAAGGTCACATCCTGAGGTACTGGGAGTTAAGAATTTTGAAGGGACACAATTCAACCCAAAACATTGCCTTTGTTCAAGGCTTTGTCATTTCTCACCTGTATCATTTCTTTAGTCTCCTTAGGAGAGTCCCTGCTTCCAGCATCATCTTCTTTCAACCCACCCTCCACTCTGCTGCCAGAGGACCACATAAAACCTGCTGTGGCTGCCAGGAAAATTCAAGCTTCTTGCCAATGCCTACCAGCCCTTTGTGTTCTGGCTTCTGCCATCCTTCCTAGTCTTACTTCCTACCATTCATATAGCATTATTGCAGCCATCGTTGAGCCCTTTGTCATGATTGCCTTGCCTCTGAACTTGACTACGTGTGGTTCCTCTTGCCTGGGATGGTCTCTCTTCCTCCTCTCCCTGACTGAACAACTCATGGGGTCTTCAGGCCAGCTCCAGCATCATCTCCTCTAAAAAGCCTTCCTTAACACCCCCAGTCTGGGTTTTGTGTCTTTACTCCAGGACCTATGCTCCCTCTGCATTTCTCTCTGCTGTACTTTTACTTACTAATTCAATGCCTAGTATACCAAAGGCACTCAATACACATTTGCTGAACACATGAGTAAGTGAATAAATGAATCCTCCTGTAGAAAATTGCAGTGTTAGAGTGAGTAAGCTAGCTGGTGAGAACAAAAGTTTTTTAAGGGAGAGGCAAAATTAGGGGTGGGTGTGGTAATCAGACGTGGTTTATAATTCTCACACTCGAACAGAAATTGCATTTCAGCTGCTGTCGCTGCTGGGAGAAAAGTCCTGCTACTGCACTGACTCTTCCTTTGTTCAGTAACATAACCAGTAAGAAAATAATTGCAATGTTTGGAGCAACAGGTAAAAAACTCCTTACTTTTAAAGTGTGTGCTGACTTTGCTTACTTTCTTGTCTTCCTGTTTTTAACTTCAGAGCCTGCAAGCATGGACTGAACAAAGAGCCCTTTGGAGGAAACTGAGAAAAGTATCATTTGCTTGAATTTCTGATGTGGTAAAGGGGCAGGGTGATTTGACTTGATTTGTCAGAAATGATCTCGGCGGGACAAGGACAACTGACACATTCTCGTGTTCTTGATCATGTGCTGATTTGTTGATGTAAGTTTCATTTCAGAATAAGTTATATGCTAGAGACTTTTCTCCACTCGCTTCCTGACAAGCACGGGAGCAAGTGTGAGAGGCCCGTGGGCATGTAGGAGATATCCACACGCCTGACCAGTACTCCAGCGACTCTGAAAGGGTGGAGTGGGTGGGGATTAGGAGAATGTGTGGCGGGATTTCTCTCACCAGAGAGCTGCCCCGGCCTTTCAACTGGCATCTCTACTTGCCCTCTGCCTCCCTCACAATCTGTTCTCCAACAGCCAGACCTATCCTTGCAAAATGTTGTTCCAATCAGGTCACTCTCCTTCAATCTATTCTCATTTCTGCCTCTCGATGATCTGTTTGAAACTGTCAGATCATGGCCTGGCTCTGCTCAAAATCCTCCCCCACATCTCACTCCAACTGAAATGCAAAGCCCAGCTAATGACCTGCAAGACCCTTCTCGGACCTTGTCTTCTACCATTCTCCCTCGCTCACTCTGCGCGTTCCTCAAACACATTCCCACTTTAAGGCCTTTGCATTGGCTACTCCCTCAACCTAGAGTAATCTTCCTCCAGTTACCCATGCTGCTTTCTCCCTCGTGTCTTCCAAGCCAGATGTCACCCTCTCCGTGAGTGCTTTCCAGACACACTTATTTAAAATTGCAACTCTGGGGACTTCCCTGGTGGCGCAGTGGTTAAGAATCCGCCTGCCAATGCAGAGGACATGAGTTTGAGCCCTGATCTGGGAAGATTCCACATGCCACAGATCAACTACGCCCATGAGCCACAACTACTGAGCCTGTGCTCTAGAGCCTGCGAGCCACAGCTATTGAGCCTGCATGCCACAGGTATTGAAACCCACGCACCTAGAGCTTGTGCTCCACTACAAGAGAAGCCACCGCAATGAGAAGCCCACACACCACAACAAAGAGTAGCCCCTGCTCGCTGCAACTACAGAAAGCCTGCACACAGCAACAAAGACCACAAAGCCAAAAATAAATAAATAAATAAAATTTAAAAATTGCAACTCTGCTCCACCCTGCCACTGTCTGACTCTCCTCCCTGCTTGATTTCTTCTGTTACCATCTGTCTCTCCACACTAGGATAGAAGCTCTGTGAGGACAGGGATTTTGTCTGAAGGGAGACTAGAACAGAGAAAAGAGAGAAGTAAAATCTCAAAAACCAACAGCCAGGTATGACATTAACTTTAAAAGGTAATGCAAGGAGGGTTGATTGTATACAGCATTAGGGTGATAGTGAAGTTGTTGGTTTTTCCTGAAAGAGATGAGAAGCCATTGAAAGGTTTCGAGCAGAGTAGATAAGACCTGGTGTGGAAAGGTTCATTTTAGCTTCTGTTTTGTGAAGTGACTGTAGGGGGCAAGGGCTAGAGCAGGGAGACCTCTTATGAGGCCGAGGCCGTGTCCCTAAACCAGGCAAGATGATAGAGGCTTAGACGAGGGAGTGGTCAGATTCCTAATATGTGGTCTCTTTTGTTTTGTTTTTTTTGTGGTACGTGGGCCTCTCACTGTTGTGGCCTCTCCCGTTGCGGAGCACAGGCTCCGGATGTGCAGGCTCAGCGGCCATGGCTCACAGGCCCAGCTGCTCCGCGGCAGGTGGGATCCACCCAGACCAGGGCACGAACCCACGTCCCCTGCATTGGCAGGCGGACTCTCAACAACTGCACTACCAGGGAAGCTCCCTAATATGTTTTAAAGAGAGTTGACAGGGTTCCCTGATAGGCCAGATATCAGAGGTTACCAGGCAAGAGAAGAGAATGACTCCTAAGCATTTTGGCTTGAGCAACTAGAAGAATAAAGTTGTGATTCACGGAAATGGGGAAGATCATGGTGGAAGCAGGTCAAGGCAGGTCAGGAGCTCTGTTTTAGTCTTCTTAATCCTGACTTGCTGCTAAGCATCCAGAGTAGGAGGCTGGATAAGAGCAGGGGGGTGGCTGCTAAAGGAATCAGGTCAGATGTGTCAGAGTTGAAGAAGGCTGAGTCATAGTTAGCTAAGGAAGTACCCTGATTGCTTTACTTCCCAGTTCTTGTCCTTAGTTCAGTAACCTTGGAGCTCAGGGTGTGTTTGGGCATTTGAGGAAGGGTTGCCAGATTTAGCAGATAAAAATACAAGATGCTTAACTGAGGAACCAAGACGGCGGAGTAGAAGGATGTGCTCTCACTCGCTCTTGTGAGAACACCAGAATCACAACTAACTGCTGAACAATTATCAACAGGAAGACACTGGAACTCACCAAAAAAGATACCCCACATCCAAAGACAAAGGAGAAGCCACAATGAGACGGTAGGAGGGGCACAATCACAGTAAAATCAAATCCTGTAACTGCTGGATGTGTGACTCACAGACTAGAGAACACTTATACCACAGAAGTCCACCCACTGGAGTGAAGGTTCTGAGCCCCACGTCAGGCTTCCCAACCTGGGGGTCTGGCAACGGGAGGAGGAATTCCTACAGAATCAGACTTTGAAGGCTAGTGGGATTTGATTGCAGGACTCTGACAGTACTGGGGGAAACAGAGACTCCACTCTTGGAGGACACACGCAAAGTAGTGTGTGCATCGGGACTCATGGGGAAGGAGCAGTGACCCCATAGGAGACTGAACCAGACCTACCTGCTAGTGTTGGAGGGTCTGCTGTAGAGGTAGGGAGTGGCTGTGTCTCACCAGGAGGACAAGGACACTGGTGGCAGAGATTCTGGGAAGTACTCCTTGGCGTGAGCCATCCCAGAGTCCACCATTAGCCCCACCAAAGAGCCCGAGTAGGCTCCAGTGTTGGGTTGCCTCAGGCCAAACAACCAACAGGGAGGGAACCCAGCCTCACCCATCAGAAGACAAGTGGATTAAAGTTTTACTGAGCTCTGCCCACCACCAGTCCCTCCCATCAGGAAACTTGCTCAAGCCTCTTAGATAGCCTCATCCACCAGAGGGCAGACAGCAGAAGCAAGAAGAACTACAATCCTGCAGCCTGTGGAACAAAAACCACATTCACAGAGAGATAGACAAGATGAAAAGGCAGAAGGCTATGTACCAGATGAAGGAACAAGATAAAACCCCAGAAAAACAACAAAATGAAGTGGAGATAGGCAACCTTCCAGAGAAATAATTCAGAATAATGGTAGTGAAGACGACCCAGGACCTCAGAAAAAGAATGGAGGCAAAGATCGAGAAGATGCAAGAAATGTTTAACAACCTAGAAGAATTAAAGAACAAACAAACAGAGATGAACAATACAATAACTGAAATGAAAAATACACTAGAAGGAATCAATAGCAGAATAACTGAGGCAGAAGAACAGATAAGTGACCTGGAAGACAGAATGGTGGAATTCACTGCCACAGAACAGAATAAAGAAAAAAGAATGAAAAGAAATGAAGACAGACTAAGAGACCTCTGGGACAACATTAAACGCAACAACATTCACATTATAGGGGTCCTAGAAGGAGAGGAGAGAGAGAAAAGACCCAAGAAAATATTTGAAGAGATTATAGTCGAAAACTTCCCTAACATGGGAAAGGAAATAGCCACCCAAGTTCAGGAAGCGCAGATAATCCCAGGCAGGATAAATCCAAGGAGAAACACGCCAAGCCACATAGTAATCAAATTGACAAAAATTAAAGACGAAGAAAAATTATTGAAAGCAGCAAGGGAAAAACGACAAATAACATACAAAGGAACTCCCATAAGGTTAAGAGCTGATTTCTCAACAGAAACTCTACAAGCCAGAAGGGAGTGCCATGATATACTTAAAGTGATGAAAGGGAAGAACCTACAACAAAGATGACTATCTGGCAAGGATCTCATTCAGATTCGATGGAGAAATCAAAGGCTTTACAGACAAGCAAAAGCTAAGAGAATTTAGCACCACCAAACCAGCTCTACAACAAATGCTAAAGGAACTTCTCTAAGTGGGAGACACAAGAGAAGAAAAGGACCTACAAAAACAAACCCAAAACAATTAATAAAATGGTCATAGGAACATACATATCGATAATTACTTTAAATGTGAATGGATTAAATGCTCCAACCAAAAGACACAGGCTTGCTGAATGGATACAAAAACAAGACCCATATATATGCTGTCTACAAGAGACCCACTTCAGACCTAGGGACACATACAGACTGAAAGTGAGGGGATGGAAAAAGATATTCCATGCAAATGGAAATCAAAAGAAAGCTGGAGTAGCAATACTCATATGAGATAAAATAGACTTTAAAATAAAGAATGTTACAAGAGACAAGGAAGGACACTACATAATGATCAAGGGATCAATCCAAGAAGAAGATATAACAATTATAAATATATATGCACCCAACATAGGAGCACCTAAATACATAAGGCAACTGCTAACAACTCTAAAAAAGGAAATCGACTGTAACACAATAATAGTGGGGGACTTTAACACCTCACCTACACCAATGGACAGATCATGCAAAATAAAAATAAATAAGGAAACACAAGCTTTAAATGACACAATGGACCAGATAGATTAATTGATATTTATATGATATTCCATACAAAAACAAGAGATTACACTTTCTTCTCAAGTGTGCACAGAACATTCTCCAGGATAGATGACATCTTGGGTCACAATTGAAGCCTCAGTAAATTTAAGAAAACTGAAATCATATCAAGCATCTTTTCTGACCACAACGCTATGAGATTAGAAATCAATTACAGGGAAAAAAAACACAGACAAAAAAAAATACATTACTAAATAACCAAGAGATCACTGAGTAAATCAAAGAGGAAATCAAAAAATACCTAGAGAAAAATAACAATAAAAACACGATGACCCAAAACCTATGGGAGGCAGCAAAATCAGTTCAAAGAGAGAATTTTATAGCAATACAAGCCTACCTCAAGAAACAAGAGAAATCTCAAATAAACAATCTAACCTTACACCTAAAGGAACTAGAGAAAGAAGAACAAACAAAACCCAAAGTTAGCAGAAGAAAAGAAATCATAAAAATCAGAACAGAAATAAATGAAATAGAAACAAAGAAAACAATAGCAAAGGTCAATAAAACTGAAAGCTGGTTCTTTGAGAAGATTAGCAAAATTGATAAACCATTAGCCAGACTCATCAAGAAAAAGAGGGAGAGGACTCAAATCAATAAATTAGAAATGAAAAAGGAGAAGTTACAACAGACGCTGCAGAAATACAAAGCATCCTAAGAGACTACTACAAGCAACTCTATGCCAATAAAATGAACAACCTGGAAGAAATGGACAAATTCCTAGAAAGGTATAACCTTCCAAGACTGAAACAGGAAGAAATAGAAAATATGAACAGACCAATCACAAGTAATGAAATTGAAACTGTGGTTAAAAATCTTCCAACAAGGGTTTCTCTGGTGGCGCAGTGGTTGAGAGTCCACCTGCCTACGCAGGGGACACGGGTTTGTGCCCCGGTCTGGGAAGATCCCACATGCCGTGGAGCGGCTGGGCCCGTGAGCCATGGCCACTGAGCTTGCGCATCTGGAGCCTGTGCTCCGCAACGGGAGAGGCCACAACAGTGAGAGGCCCGCGTACCGCAAAAAAAAAAAAAAAAAAAAAAATCTTCCAACAAACAAAAGTCCAGGACCAGATGGCTTCACAGGTGAATTCTATCAAACATTTAGAGAAGAGCTAACACCCATCCTTCTCAAACTCTTCCAAAAAATTGCAGAGGAAGGAACACTCCCAAACTCATTCTATGAGGCCACCATCACCCTGATACCAAAACCAGACAAAGATACTACAGAAAAAGAAAATTACAGACCAATATCACTGATGAATATAGATGCAAAAATCCTCAACAAAATACTAGCAAACAGAATCCAACAACACATTAAAAGGATCATAAACCATGATCAAATGGGATTTATCCCAGTGATGCAATGATTCTTCAATATACGCAAATCAATCAATGTGATACACCATATTAACAAACTGAAGAATAAAAACCATATGATCATCTCAGTAGATGCAGAAAAAGCTTTCGACAAAATTCAACACCGATTTATAATAAAAACTCTCCAGAAAGTGGGCATAGAGGGAACCTACCTCAACATAATAAAGGCCATATATGACAAACCCACAGCAAACATCATTCTCAATGCTGAAAAACTGAAAGCATTTCCTCTAAGAGCAGGAACAAGACAAGGTTTTCCACTCTCACCACTATTATTCAACATAGTTTTGGAAGTCCTAACTATGGCAATCAGAGAAGAAAAAGAAATAAAATGAATACAAATTGGAAAAGCAGAAGTAAAGCTGTCACTCTTTGCAGATTACATGATACTCTACACAGAGAATCCTAAAGATACCACCAGAAAACTACTAGAGCTAATCAATGAATTTGGTAAAGCTGCAGGATACAAAATTAATGCACAGAAATCTCTTGCATTCCTATACAATAATGATGAAAAATCTGAAAGAGAAATTAAGGAAACACTCCCATTTACCACTGCAACAAAAAGAATAAAATACCTAGGAATAAACCTACTTAGGGAGACAAAAGACCTGTATGCAGAAAACTATAAGACACTGATGAAAGAAATTAAAGATGATACAAACAGATGGAGAGATATACCACGTTCCTGGATTGAAGACTCAATATTGTGAAAATGACTATATCACCTAAAGCAATCTACAGATTCAATGCAATCCCTATCAAATTACTAGTGGCTTTTTTACAGAACTAGAACAAAAAATCATGAAATTTGTATGGGGACACAAAAGACGACGAATAGCCAAAACAGTCTTGAGGGAAAAGAACGGAGATGGAGGAATCAGCCTCCCTGACTTCAGACTATATTACAAAGCTACAGTAATCAAGACAATATGGTACTGGCACAAAAACAGAGATATAGATCAATGGAACAGGATAGAAAGCCCAGAGATAAACCCACACACCTATGGTCAACTAATCTATGACAAAGGAGAAAAGGCAGTCTCTTCAATAAGTGGTGCTGGGAAAACTGGACAGCCACATGGAAAAGAATGAAATTAGAACACTCCCTAACACCATACACAAAAATAAAGTTAAAATGGATTAGAGACCTAAATGTAATACCGGACACTATAAAACTCTTAGAGAAAAACTTAGGAAGAGCACACTTTGACATAAATCACAGCAAGATCGTTTTTGATCCACCTCCTAGAGTAATGGAAATAAAAACAAAAATAAACAAATGGGACCTAATGAAACTTAAAACTTTTGCAAAGCAAAGGAAACTACAAACAAGATGAAAAGACAACCCTCAGAATGGGAGAAAATATTTGCAAACGAATCAATGGACAAAGGATTAACTTGCAAAATATATAAACAGCTCATGCAGCTCAATATTAAAAAAACAAACAACCCAATCCAAAAATGGGCAGAAGACCTAAATAGACATTTCTCCAAAGAAGACATACAGATGGCCAAGAAGCACATGAAAAGCTGCTCAACATCACTAATTATTAGAGAAATGCAATATCAAAACTACAATGAGGGGTTTCCCTGGTGGCACAGTGGTTGAGAGTCCACCTGCTGATGCAGGGGACGCGGGTTCATGCCCTGGTCCGGGAAGATCCTACATGCCACGGAGCGGCTGGGCCCATGAGCCATGGCTGCTGGGCCTGTGCATCCGGAGCCTGTGCTCTGCAACGGGAGAGGCCACAACGGTGAGAGGCCCGTGTACCGCAAAAAAAAAAAAAACTACAATGAAGTATCATCTCACACCAGTTAGAATGGGCATCATCAGAAAATCTACAAACAGCAAATGCTTGAGAGGGTGTGGAGAAAAGGGAACCGTCTTGCCCTGTTGGTGGGAATGTAAATTGAGACAGCCACTATGGAGAACAGTATGGAGGTTCTGTAAAAAACTAAAAATAGAATTACCATATGATCCAGCCATCCCACTACTGGGCATATACCCAGAGAAAACCATAATTCAAAAAGACACATGCACCCCAATGTTCATTGCAGCGCTATTTACAATAGCCAGGTTATGGAAGCAACATAAATGCCCATCGACAGATGAATGGATAAAGAAGAAGTGGTACATATATACAATGGAATATTACTCAGCCATAAAAAAAAGAAAATTGGGTCATTTGTTGAGATGTGGATGGGTCTAGAGACTGTCATATAGAGTGAGTAAGTCAGAAAGAGAAAAACAAATATCGTGTATTAACGCATATATGTGGAACCTAGAAAAATGGTACAGATGAACCGGTTTGCAGGGCAGAAATTGAGACACAGATGTAGAGAACAAACGTATGGATATCAAGCGGGACAAGTGGCGGGGACAGGGGTGGTGGTGGTGTGATGAATTGGGCGATTGGGATTGACATGTATACACTGATGTGTATAAAATTGATGACTAATAAGAACCTGCTGTATAAAAAAATAAATAAAATAAAATTCAAAAAAAAAGAAAAGAAGATGAGATATAAAAGGAAGTGCTACTACTTTCTAAATATGGTATTACACTAATATGTATAAAATCGATAACTAAGAACCTGCTATATAAAAAAATAAAATAAAATTTAAAACAAAAAATACTAGATGCCTAATTAAATTTGACAGAGGACGTGTTACCCTTTACCTGTATGTGTGTTTGCACGTCAAACTCTTGAGCAGTATCTCCAGTGCCTGCCATTCAAATGCTACTCTCAACATGGACTCACCTGTAGGGGAACTGGGTCCAAAAGGGCACAATCCAGAAAAAGCAAGGAGGGTCTAGTACAGTTAAGTACAACAAAAATGGATGCTTTGGGGGCTGCTTTCTCAAGCTGATAGGTTTATTGGTGTGTCCTTGCTAGTTTAAAGGAACAGGGCCAAGATGGATGAATTCCTCTCCTGGTTTGGGTCTTAATGAAATATTAACGTGGGAGTAGTTAGGAGAGCCAGTCCTGGTTTTGGTCCAACTCCTCTTATTTTTTCATACTGGTCTATATCATTTGGTCCTCCATCTCCATCTCCTGGTGGGTCCAGGCAGGACTATCCACCTCCAAAGCTGAGAATGGAGAGCACAGAGATTTCGTTTTTTCTACTTCATTCATTTATTCAATAAATAGATATTGGAAACTTGCAATGTGCCAGGCACTAGTCTCAGAACACGGTTGGTAAACAGGGATAAAGGGTTTCTCTCTTCAAGGAGAATGTTATTTAGGTTATAGTACAGTTATGAGGAAATAATTACAACAGTCAATGTTGTGGGTTGAATTGTGTCCCCTCCCAAATTCATATGTTGAAGCCCTAAGCCCCAGTACCTCTGAATTGACAGTATTTACAGACAGGGCCTTTAAAGAGTCAATTAGGGACTTCCCTGATGGCGCAGTGGTTAAGAATCTGCCTGCCAATGCAGGGCACAAGGGTTTGAGTCCTGGTCCGGGAAGATCCTGCATGCCGTGGAGCAGCTAAGCCCATGTGCCACAACTACTGAGCCTGTGAGCCACAACTACGGAGTCTGCATGCCACAACTACTGAAGCCCACGTGCCTACAGCCCATGCTCTGCAACAAGAGAAGCCACCACAATGAGAAGCCCGCACACCGCAACAAAGAGTAGCTCCAGCTCACTGCAGCTAGAGAAAGCCTGCGTGCAGCAATGAAGACCCAATGCAGCCAAAAATAAATAAATAAACTTATTTAAAACAAAAGAGTTGATTAAGTTAAAGCAAGGCCTTGAGAGTGGGCCATAATCTAATTTGACTGGTGTCCTCATAAGAAGAAGGAATTCTGACACAGAGAGAGACACGTGGAGGGGTCACTGCTCCTCCAACCCTTGGGTCCACTTCTGATGCCTTCCTCTGGCCAGACCCTAACTGAGGGCAAGGGGGCCCACTGATAGAGTCCATACATGTCGGCCTCCCAGGGCACTAGGTAGGATAGAGATGGTGAAGGTGGATTTTGAGGCACACACACACAAACAATTCAGGACAGGCATCCAACCAATTTGATGGAGCATCCCAAATGTCAGTAACCCTGCACAGTACCTGGCATACATCACAGGGCATTCAGTAAATACTTGTAGAGTGGATAAATTGGGCAAGTAATGATCATATCATGAATGGCCTTGAACTCTATAAAAAGAAACTTCTGCAAGTTTTCAACCTTTAAAAAAATATATAGAATAGGAACCTGTCTTGAAAGTAAAATTGTACGAAGAACCTAAAAATGAAGTCTACAATCAGATAAAAGTAGAATTGCTTAGTCTGGGGTGGGGAGTCTGGTGCCCTGTTCACCTGGCCTCCCTGTTGCCTCCAGCTTCCCCCATTCTCTGTCCCCCCCCCCATGGCTTCTGCTAAGCTACCACTGAGGAGGCTGTGAGAAACCCGGCTTGAAAACCACTCTTGCAAGGCCATGCGGATGCCTCCCAAAGTAGTTACAACAGCAGCTTTACTCTGAGTAACGGGACTCCCTGACCAACTTCTTTTAGTGAACATTCTTCCTGACCCTTCCTGTATTTCTTCTTCCCCAATCCTGCAGGGTGGCTCTGTGGCCAGGGCCATTTTGGAGAGCAAAAAGTATGAGGTGAGAGCACTGGCCAGGGATGTGACTCAACCAAATGGGCAGGTGCTCCGGGACCTTGGGGCCAAGGTGGTAAAAGGTGACCTGAATGACAAAGCATCAGTGGAGGCCTCCTTGAAAGGAGCCTTCATGGTGACCAACTTCTGGGACCATTTCAGCAAAGAGAAAGAAGTGGGAACCACCTTTGAGCCCTTTCTTTTTCTCCTCCCTGGCTACTCTGCCCTCCCTGGAAGGCGGTAGGCCTTCAGCCTGGGCAAAAATGTAAGCCTCATCCCAGAACATCTCTCTGGCATTTATGAAATATATGTACTTCAGGTACTTGTTAGAGGTGGATTGTTAGGTGATTGTAAAGTCAGTGTTATGTGACACCTGTCCAAATGTGACCTTGGGGATCTGACAGTGACCGTGTGGTGGAGCCAGCCATTAGAGCCTCTGATTCTCACCATTTGTTTGTAGATGGCACGTGAGGGGTGGCAGCAAGAACGCTCCACAGATTAAGGTTACTCTGAGAGTGAGATGGGAAGAACAAAAGTGTAATGAATATGTTCACTTCTGGCAGAGAATTGGGGATGAATTAGTAATGGGTACATAGGAAAAGAAGTAAGCAAACAAGCAAATAAGCCTACGGTGATTAACTCCAGGGAAAATGAACATTTGTAGAAAAAGTAAATGTAACCATAGAATATCACATGGCTCGGCTTCAGCTGTGTAAGCACTGATGAATGATGTAGTCCCAAATTGTGATATTCTGAGGATGAAAAAAAGGGAATCATGTTTGTTTATGTGTGTGATGGTCATGGTGGGCTGTGTGTGTGTGTGTGTGTGTGTGTGTGTGAGAGAGAGAGAGAGAGAGAGAGAGAGAGAGAGAAACTGAGAGAGAGCCGAAGATGAGGACTCATCTGTCATAGTAGAAATTTGGTAGATGATATCTTAAACTGAGAAAAATCAAGAATTAGCAGTATAAACATATTATTTAGAAATAAAGAAGCAGCTGAAAGAGACGAAAATGGTTATTTCTGGAGAGCAGTTATCAGCATGAAGGTGCAGGGAACTTCTTTGTCATTATGAGATCTACTTTTTCCCCCAAGACAGTACTATTTGAAAATTATACATACGTATAAACTAGAAAAATATGAAGATTAGATTTTTAAAATGTAATGGTTGGGTTCAGACTCTTTCATAAATGGTACAATTCAAAAAGTTAAGAGCAGGATTGAACCATTTTTGGTTCATTTGGCGTTCCCATGACCAATGTCCCTGTGGCAGCTTACTTTGAAAACTTTCTTGGCCCATGGAAGCCAGTGAAAGCCTCTGATGGAGAGTACTACACCCTGGTAAGTGGAAGGTTGCCGTGAAAGCTAACCAGACACCTGCTGTCCTCCCCTCATTCCTCTCTTCAGTGGACACATGCCATCTGAGTGCCTACCATGTGCTCAGCCCTGTGTGAAGTGCTGAGAGGGATCCCACATTGCCCTAGACTTACCAGAGAGCTGGATCTTGGGCTGGAAACACTAAGGATTACACTTGCAGTCTTATCGTGCTGACACCCCTCATATAAGCAGTGAGCCACGTGGCCTCAAGTCTCAGTTTCCTCATGTCTAATGGGGAAGCTGGACGAGATGATTTCTCCTACTAGCTCATCTCTCTGCCCTTCTGTGGCAACAGGGAAAACATTCTCCTCTTGACCTGGGTCCCAGGGTCAGAAATCCCTAGAGGGACCCTGACTCCCCAGGGATGGGTTTCCAGCCCTGCCTGCAGAGTCTGATTCCGTAAGTCTGGGCTGGGGCCTGGAAGACTGTAGTTTTGACAAGGACTCCTAATAATTCCAATGCTGGCACTCCCTTGCCCTTTGGGGACATTTTGTTTGCCCATAGTCCAAGGGTGGCTCTGTGGAGTGGAAGGAATATGGGAGAATCAGTGTCAGCAAGTCAGTCTTTCTTCCTTGCCACATAATTAAGACTCGTCAGGGGCATAACTAGTGGCAAAGTAGACCTGAGTTAGAACAAGGAGCACATGCCACACATCACAGACGACTTGGGTAACAGTTCAACAAGTGACAAGATAAATGTATAAAGGTGACATATCTCTTCACCCGGCCTTCTTCCTATGCCCTTACCAGGTTTCAGAAGCCAGCTTACCTGACGTTTCCCAGGTCGTGAACTAAGACATTGTAATCTATGGATTAGATTGGCCCTAGGTGAAGAGGTGATACCTTAAACTTCTGGTGGTACCCAGACCCATTTGGGGTCTTCACATCTGTAAAATCCAGCCTCAGGTATCCCGGAGCCTCGTCCCCTCCACCCCCCAGAGGAATAGCTAACATTTACTAAACACTTACTGGGTGCTTGGTGTCTGTTTTACAGATGGGGAAACCGAGGCACAGATAGATTAACTTTGCCAAGGTCACTAATAAGGCAGAAACAGAACTTGAACTCAGGCAGTGTGGCTCCAGAACCATATTTTTTTTATTTTTTATTTTAATTTTCTTGGCTGCGCTGCAAGGCATGCAGGATCTCAGTTCCCCGACCAGGGATGGAATCTGTGCCCCCCTGCAGTGGAAGTACAGAGTCCTAGCTACTGAACTGCCAGGGAATTCCAGAACCACATTCTTTACTGCTGTCCCTTAGCTGCTTTTAAACTCAGCCCAAGAATCTCAACCTTCAAATAAAAACAAACCTCAAAGTCAGAATAGACTTGACTCTGAGTGCCTCAAAAAACTCAGACTGCTTTTTTATAAATACAAATTACAATTATAATTTAAGCAGAAGAATGAGCAGACATTTTGCCTACTGAGAAATTCAGGCAAGAAGTTAATTTTGCTGCAAAAGACAAGCTATGATATTTAGTCCCTAGTTGCTAAGCCTGAAGTCACTTTTATCCTGGACTGAAATTCAGAGACCTTGATTCTTGTCCTAGGTTGTTGTTTTCTGACTGGGAGGCACTGGGTGAGTCAATAGACTTAGATTCTCCAGTTCAAAAAATGAGAGTGCTGGAGCTAGATCACGTCCACATTGGGTTCCAGCCTCAGGAGTCTGGGAATCTATGAGAGGCTATATCACACTGCAGGAAGGGCACAGGCTTTGGAGTGACGGATGAGGGTTTGAACCTCCTTCTGCTGCTTACTGGCTGAGCAACCTCAGGCAAGTACCTGATATTCCTGTATTTCAAGGTTGTTTTGAGGATTAAACAAGCCAATATGTTTGCTCATTCATTCATTCAATATATATTTGAGGGCCTACTATGTGCCAGTCACTTACTGGGGAATCAGTAATAAACAGCTCAAAACGGACAAAGCTGAGCCCTCATTAAGCTCACATTCTGGTGGAGGAGTTAGATAATAAACATAATAGATAAGTAAAATATATTATATGTTAGAAGGTGATAAGTGCAGTAAAAAAATAAGGCAGAGTAAGGTATTTGTGGAGTGCTAGTAGTAAGGGAGTTGTGTGTGAAATTTAAATACGGTGATTAGTGGGCTTCTTTGAGAAGGTGACATCTGAGCAACGTCTGATGGAGGTAAGTAATGGGCTTTGTGAATATTCAGGGGAAGAGCTTTTCAGGCAGAGAGAACAGCCAGTGTGGCTGGAACAGAGCAAGGTGGGGGGTTGGGGAGAGGGTAGTAGGAGGTGAGGCCAGAGGTAATAGAAGGTCTGGTCCTGTAAGCCATTGGTTTTTCTTCTGAGAGACACAGAGAGCCATTGGAGGGCTATGGGCAGACATGACATGAGCCAACTTTAGTTTTTACAGAATCACTCTGACTTTTGTGTTGAAAAGAGACTGTGGAAGGGCAAGAGTGGAAACAAGGAGCCCAAATTTTCAATAATCCAAACCAGAGATGATGGTGGCTTAGACCAGGGTGATAGCAGTGAGGACGGCGAGAAGTGGTCAGATTCTGGACATACTATAAATAGGACTTTAAAAAAAAAAGAAAGAATATGATGTGGGAGAGACACCTCAAGGTTGACTTCAAGATTTTTGACTTGAGAAACTGGAATGATAGAGTTGCCATTAACTGAGATGGGGAAGTCCGTAGGGGGAGCGGGTTGCGCAGGAAATCATTTTGGAGCACCTTGAGTTTCAAATGTCTATTAAACAGTCAAGTGAGGATGTTGAGTAGGAAGTTGGACATATGAGTCTGGAGTTGAGCAGAGATGTCTGGGTTAGAGATAGCAGTCATACTTTGCACACAGGATATGCTTAGTAAATGGTCACTCTCTTTTTTTCTTTAAATCAACACCCAGGCATTACAGTATTTTTCTCCAGCAAACCTTATAACTGTGCATAGACGGCGGCTACTCAGTGTTCCCATCCCTCTTGTTTAAGTGGTGGGACCTACCAAGAATGTGAAGTAATTAGCTATTTTTATCTTGTTTTTTTTCTTTTTTAAAACTAGCACTGCCCATGAGGGATGTACCAATGGATGGTATCTCTGTTGCTGATGTTGGAGAGGTCATCTGCAGCATTTTTAATTTGCCAGAGAAGTTTGTAGGCAAGACTGTGGGTCTCAGTGCAGAAGCACAAACAGTACAGCAACATGCTGATGCTTTGTCCAAGGGTTTGGGGAAAGAAGTCTGAGATGCAGAGGTGAGTTCTTAAAAAATACAAACGTGATCGCAAATGGTCACAGCCCACTAACTTACAAATTCTGGGAGACTTTCGACAGATTTGGGCAGGGTTGAGCTTAGGCTGTGGGAAAAAATTGAAGAGGATTCCTGTTCCACGAATCTGTCTTCATCTGTTGGTGTATCTGAATTCCACCCTTATGACTTTATCCCTTTGGCTTCAGGTTAATCAGTTTATTAAAGTAAAATTCCTTTTGGGTGGAAAGAACTTAGACTCTGAAGACCGAGGTACAATGTTTCCGTATATGCTGTACCAACCCTCTCCTCCCAGGAGCTCATCACTGATCAGACCAGTCTGCCAGAGCTGGTCTGCGTGGGGCATGGCACTTAGCCTCTCTGAGCTGCCGCTTCCTCATTCATAAAGTGGGATGAAAGCATCTACCTTGGGACGTTTTCTGAAAATTAGAGAGGATATATATAAGGGGGTTAGCTTAGTGTTTGGCACGTAGTACGTGTACCTCAAGGACCTATTATGTACCTGGTGCTATCTTTTAAAGCGTTTACAACAGAGTTGGGGTGAAAATGGTAATTTTCACATGAAGTCACAGTGATCAGTCCAAAGCAGAACACTGTGGATTGTGTTACCCACACTCTACGCTATAGGTGGTCAGAGAGGGTAGGAGAAGGCTTCATGGAAGAAGTAGCCTTGAGATGGTCCTTGAGGGCGGGCAAGACTGTGTATGGGTGGAGGGAGCCATAGAGCTGGCCTGGCTAAATTCTAGAAACAACAGGAATGAACCAGAGGCAGTCTGGGGAAGTAAGAAAATCCTGGCTCTGCCCTTATCTACGTGGGGAATCTTGGCATTTACTTAACCTCTCCAGCCTCCCTTTATTCAGATGTTAAAAAGGTTATTATGGGACTTCCCTGGCAGTCCAGTGGTTAGGGGTCCTCGCTTCCACTGCAGGGGGCACAGGTTCGATCCCTGGTCGGGGAACTAAGGGCCCACAAGCCACGCGGTGTGGCCAAAAATTAAAAAAAAAAAAAGGCTATTACACCTGCCATAGGCTTGTTGTGAGGATGCAATGAGACCAACATGGGAAGGACCTGGCCCTGGGTCTGGCGCTTAGTAAGCCTGCAGTAACCGATCAGGCTGGAATGGCTACAAGAGACCTTTTATAGAGAAGCGAGGGGAATGGATGATCCTGAGCACTCCCAGCCATTTCTCCAAGCAGGTGTTGATAAGAGGAAGGAGAGAGAACAGTGTTTCTGAGAAGGAAGTATGTATTTGTGTCTGCCAGGCAGAGACACCGTCACAGCTGAAAGGAAGACCCATACCTTCCCTCAAGCCAGCAGGCATTAACTAACACGGCTCTTTGCCTCTCTCTGCTGCTGTTGTCCCATCTGTGGAGGGGGAGGGTGGTTTGGATGACTACTAAGGCTCTACCCAGCACTAACATCTCTCCAGAGTAGAGACAGTCCCTTTTTCCTTACAGGGTTCCACCCTGCTTTGGTAAATTAAGATTTATTGGAACACAGCCATACCTTTGTTTATGTATGTCTCTGGCTGGTTTCAGGATACAGTGGTAGAGATGAGTAGTTGTGACAGAGACCATATGTCCGGAAGGCCTAAAATATTTATATCTAGCTCTTCAAGAAAAAGGTTGTTGACCCTTGCTCTAGAATGTTTCCTAGGGTTAGGGATAGAGGGTTGGTTTTTGTTTTCTTCTGCAACTTTTGGGCCCTGAGTCTTGAGGGGGTATCTATATTCTCAGTTCACCTCAGGGACGGGAGCTGTGAGGAGGCTGAGAGATCTTTTGGGGGGGAAACTATTGTAGTTGTTAATTTAGCCATAAAACCACATCTGGGGAGCTCCTAAGAAGGCACCACCCACTCAAAAGATGGACTTGATGAGAAGGTCTGCAAAGTCTCTTATACCCGGGTGCAAATTTACTTTTCAGTGATTGACCCTTCTCCCAGTGCCTTTGAATTCGGGTCTTCTATTCATTTTTGTCTGTGGAGTCTGAACTCTGTAAAGTAGAAGGGGAGGAAGGTGAAGAGTGTGGGCATATGGTGTGTATGTGTTCATTCTCAGAGGACCGGGTAGACATTGTTTGGGAAGGCTCAGGTCTGTCCAAGCATCTCTCAGTCACATACCTGGTTTCTGACTGATTTTGGTACATCAAGCTTTTTCACAATGCAGCAGAAACTTCTCCGGCACCCAAAGTTTTAGGGGCTGAGAGGCTGGAAGTTGTACAGAATGGTTAATGCTGTTCTTAGTAACTAGTTTGACTTGAAGCCACTGCCCACTGGTCTGGAGTGGGAAAATGCTTACAGGCTACGCTACTCTGGCGGAGGATGCATGTGGCCACAAGGTGGCGCCCCAGCCTTGGCAGTCTGACTTTTCCCCAGTCTGATCAGAAGAAGGCTGTTTGCCTAATTATTTCAGTGACTACTCCCCTCTCCCCCAGAACAAACTCCCACCAGAAACTCTGATCTGGCTGAAACTGCCTGTCTAGCCCCAAAAGGAACACAGTTCTCTCAGAAAGTGAGACACAACAGAACACATCTGTTTCCTTCAAAGATCTGCAGAAAAGAATCCCTTATTTTACTGAGGGATATTAGTTACCAAAGTTACAGGATGAGAGAGTAACTCAAGGAGACAGACATTTTAGAAGTCATCTTCCATGCTTTTCTTATAGCCTTCTATTTCCAGACTCACTAAAACTTAAATTTTTTTCTGATTTCAAAAATTACAAATGCTTATTGAAGAAAATACACAAAATTATAAAAAAGAATATAAAAATCATATTGTTTAATCTATCAGAGATAGTAACTGTTAAGATTTACACATTTTCTTCTAGTCTTTTTCCAGTATATATGTAATAAAATTAAAACAACACGATATGTACAATTTTGTAACCAGCTTTTTCACTTGACATTATATTACGAGCATTTTTCTATTTTGTTAAACTTCTTCAAAAATATTAATTTTAGTAACTGCATAATATTTTTAGAGTAGATGTACCATAACTTATTTTACCATTCCTCTGTTTTTGGAGCTGCAGGTTGGTCTTGGTTTTTCATTATTATAAATAGCATATGACGATCATTGTTTTATATGAGTTTGCGTCTGTCACATTTCTCTAAGGCCAGGTGGAATAGTGAGATTAGAGTTTATCTCTGGGGGCTAAAGACAGATTATACTGGATCCAATAGTTAGAAGTGGTCTTAGCAGGAATTCCCTGGCTGTCCAGTGGTTAGGGCTCTGCGCTTCCACTGCAGGGGGCATGGGTTCCATCCCTTTGGGGAACTAAGACCCTGCATGCCACGTGGTGCAGCCAAAAAACAAAAGAAATGGTCTTAGCTGATTGATTCAGGCAGCAGAACTACTGATCTATTTAGTGTCAGAAGGGACTCAAGGGGTGGGTTTTGTAGAGGGTGATAGAAGGTGGGTGTGTGATGGGCAGCATTTGTTGTGTCCGGCCCTGGCCGAGGCTGGGATGGCTGAAGTCGAGATGCTCATTTCCAATCAAGGCAGGGAGTGGTGATGGAAGGGACATGGGTCAGGAGGGAAGGATGGAGAGCCCGTTGCTTTGATGCTGCATGCAGGGCCGGATGGGTAGAAGATCTCAGAGGGCTGCTGAGGGAATCCCAGGAGAAAATGTATATGAAAGCTGGTCAGATGAAGGAGCTACAGATCCATAATACCTTATCCCAAGTGCTTGGGGTCAGAAACAATTCCACTTTCAGAATCTTTCAGCTTTTAGATAGGTTATATCTATGTATATTATGTAACATCAACATCAGGGGCTGGGGCAGGACCCTATAATCAAACACATCAATATCTCTGCAGACAAAGACATGACTATTTCCACTAAATGGGATAATTAAAGACCATAAATAACTTCCCATAAGTTCAGATCAGGTTTTGCCACCAAATCAGTTCAGAAAAGTCAGTATGTTGCCAAACTGCTTACGAAAAAACTTCCGTGTTTCTTGGGACTTGGAGTTAGGCTAAAGAACTGTGGACCTCTATCATCATGAAAGTGAATAATTTCTTCTCAAACTGTTTTAAATGAGGGCAATGACATTTCTTGTTTTTTCTTTTCTTCTTTTTTATTTTACTTGTTCTTAAAAGATCACCCTGGAAGCTTACGAGAAGCTAGAATTTTCTGCAGTGAAGGAAATGGCCAATATGTGTCATTTCTATCGAATGAAGCCAGACTGTGATAGCAAGCTCACCCACCGACTGAACCCCAAAGTCAAAAGCTTCAGCCAGTTCATCTCAAAGAACCAGTCAGCCTTGAAGGGCATTTAAGCTGTTCGCACAGGCCCCTGAGCAAACAATGTCCTTCCTCCCAGATCCTGGTCCTCTTTATAGCACAACATCTATGTTTACAGAACAGATAGGTTAGAATACAATGGTTTACACCCCCAAAGGCTTCCCTAGCGGGGAACACTGCAGAGCTGATCTGACATAGTGATTTGACCCACATATAAATTTCCAGCTACTTATAAGCATGGTACACCTGTTAGGTTAAATGAGAAACCCGCAGCCTGTCACCTTTGGTAGCTCTCTCCCCAACAGCCCATTGCCTCAGAAGGCTCTGGCCTGAGGAACTTGGAGCTTCTTCCCTAACATGAATCAGTGGGGATGGGGGCACTCAGCTTCCTCCTGCATAAGTGATCCTGAGGCCTGTCTCTGGAACTGCCCTAGGCAACTCCTAGGACTTTTTCAAATGCATTGTCACATTCTCAGTGAAGTTTTAAATGATTTTAATTTCTTAAAGTAAAAATCTGTGTAGAGTTTTCTGGGAAACATGGTGTTCAATGAACTGCACGAGTGTTGGAAACTGAAATTCAGTTTTGCTTCAAAGTTAGAAGCTCATTTCTGATTCATTCATTAAATCATCATTCAATTACTCATCTTTTCATTCACCTACCCCTCATTTATCCATTTCACAAACTTTCTTTTTAGCACCTCTGCTTCTGTGTGTTTTCTTATTGGAGTGGTCCACTCTCCAAAGGCCGCCATGGCTCCTTTTCAGTTTGTGTTCGGCTTTGTGTCACGCCAGGGAAAGAGGGGTTATTGTGCACTTAGCTACAAGTGAAGCCCAGAGGCTCTGCAGTGGGTAAAGGCCAGGAGCTTGAGGCAGTGTCTGGGGAACGGTAGGGAAGTGGAAAGAGAAGGTGATGGAAGGGCTCCCATAGTATATTTGTATATCTCTGGCTTGGCGTTTTCTACCCCATACTGTAATTGCCTTGTTTACTTATTTTCCTCTTGGCTGTGAGAGACTTGCCCCCCTCTTTATCCCAGTGCCTGGCACATGATAGGCGATCAATAAATGTTGATTGACTAAATGAGTGAATAAAGTTATTGATCATACCGTTTCAAGAAAAGGGAAATAAACAGGTGCATGGGTTGGAGAGTGGTGAGAACCACCAACTGATACTGAAAGGGCAAGAGGCTGTCCACTTTCGGGAGAGGGGGTGAGTCCCTACTACTCTGGGGCAGGCAGCGGATGGGGCTGGCCATGGCTGAGCAATGACATGGTGGCAGAGCCTGTGTGAGAGGACACAGTGGCCCGGGACCTGGCTCAGAGCGGAGGCTCAGCAATGCCAAACATCAGCCTTTTTGTCTCTTAAGGTATCAAGTGGTATTTGTTGAATGAATGATGTTGAGGTGATTGCAGACAAATTTGGTCCTTGAGGGGAAATTACTGTCAATTTGAGGACCACACTCCTTTCCAAAAGGCACTCTCCTTATCCCCCGACTCTATCTGGCTCAAGCTCTCAACCCTGGGAAACGGGTCTGGATAAATTTCTAAAACGGGAAAAGAAAAACAAAACCCTAAACTAAAAATAGGTGGTTTATTACTCTTCTGGGTGGGCCAGGCAGGAAGAATGGCTGCTGTTTCCTAAATAAACCTCAGCATCCCCTAAATGGGCCTGCCTGTAGGCCTGCGCATCCCCTGGCCCCCTTGTATGTTCACTGGGTGGCAGGTTGGTTCTTTCAGCCTTTGGGACAAGGCTAGGGTAGCCCTGGGACAGCCCCACTATTGTTCCTGGAAAGCACAAGAAACCCTTCCTGGGTTTAGAAGCAAACTTTAGAAGCAGCTGATCTGAAATGAGTACATTTTAGGGGCCTAGTTTGCATCTCCATCTCACACAACCAATAAGGGGAAAAGAACTGTTAAAGTTGGTCTAAAACATTTTAACATTTTAAAAGAAAAGATGGGGGAGTCCACCACTGCCCTCTCTTTTCTCCCCCTACAATCTCCAGGCCTAGGGAGAGAAAAGCTTCCCTTCCGAGTTGCTCAGGGTAGAGACTTGGGGACCCACAAGAAGCACAGCAGGTGGAAGTGGGCTGTGCGCCACAGGGAATGCGATCACCCTCTGTGGTCCAGGGAATGGGTTGGGTGGGGGTGAGGGTAGAGGTGACGGAACAGAAGGGATGCAGAAGGAGGTATCTCTCTCTGATTCTAGAAATGTTCCTAGAAACGTTAGCTATGAAGTCAGAGGATGCTGAATTTGATTCCTGTCTGTGCCACTGACTAGTTGTGTGAATTTGGGCGAGTGTCTTGACTTTTCTGGATTTCAGTTTCCCCATCCTCGCAAGGTGTGCTGGGAGGGCTACAAGAGTAAAAGTGTAAAAAGCACTTTGGACAGTCTTTAGCAGATAAAAAGTACTCAATAAACAGTAGCTATAATTATTATTGAGAATAACTCCTGTCTTCGCCTCCTTCGTATATCACCCTGAGTTCTGAGGTGCTCACAAGATGCTCTGGGTCTCCCCCTGACCTGCCACCCACCCGTGGCTTCCTGGACGGCAGGTTCATCTCGCCCTCTGCCGGGGGTCTGGTCCCTGCCATCTCCCTCTGCCCACCACTAGATGGCAGGACGAGCCTAGCATCTAGCATGAGAAAGGGTCGCTGCAACCTCATCCACCGGGATTTCTCCAGAGGCCTTCTTTTTTTTTTTTTTTTTTGAGGCAAGGAATAACAACTTTATTCAGAAAGCCGGCAGACCGAGAAGATGGCTGACTAAAGTCTCCAAAAAACCATCTTTCCAGGGGCCTTCTTTGGGAACAAGTCTCCAGGAGACAGTTATGTGGTGCATATTACAGCCCTTCAGCCTTTCTCAGGATCTCTCAGTCACCCTCCACCGTCATTTCAACAAACAAGTGCTGGGTACCTTTCCTGAGCCTGGCATTGTGGGATTAAGGGCCTTCTCTGTGCCTGATGTGGGATTAACAAAAGGAAAGGAAGAGCCAACGTATTATCCAGAGGCTCCAGCACTGGGACCACAAAGGGTCCCCTCAGGCCGAGGGTGAGTCTTCCATGGAAAGGGGGCCCCAGGCCCCCAGCCCAGGAGCACAGAGCTCCGCTTCGGACTGGTAGCGAGGGGGCGGAGCCTGGGGCCAGCGCTCCCGCCCCCGGCTTCTCCACCCGCCTCCTTTCTCCCGCCCAGGGGACACTTCAGACTCTGATGTCCCACCAAACTGCACAAAGAGCAGAGACAATTCCCCAAAAGGAATTCGGGGCCTGCTGGGCCAAACACTGTGCACTCTCCAAAGTTCCGCGGCAACCGAGCCAACTCCTGGACTCCTCGCAGAAGTGAACAGGAAGGCAAGAGCATAAACTTTAAAACACCCCAGAATATAAGTTAGAGTGTTTCTGAAGGGATACTCAACTAACTGTTGCAAGAGGACTAAAAACGTGCACACCCTTTAACTTGGCAGTACTTCTAGGAAGCTATTTTAAGTAAATAAACACAAATATTGATAAAAATAAAATTTCCAGGATTTTATATGGAAGTGTTGCTACTCATGAGAGTAAAAACATGGAAATAACCTAAATGTTCAGCATTAAAGGAATGGATAACTAAATTACTGAATCGTTTTAAAGTTCCCTTAAATTTTAAATTCTTTAAAACTAGAATTTGTAAGTAATTTTACTGAAAAAAGCTTATTATGTTTCAAGTGGAAAATGTTGGATGTAAAATAACGTTGTATCTAGGTTAATTAAAATTGTGTAAAGTACACAAGTACATAGGAAAATATTGAGAGGAAAACCACCAAGATGTTAAAAGTGGTTTTCATTGAATAGTGAGATTTTGGTTGGCTTCTACTTTCTCCTTTTATGTTTCCCCTTTCCTCCAGGTTTCCATAATAAAAATATGTTAATTAGATATTGAAATTTTATGTAAAGAAGTTACTTTTAAAGTTTAACAAATACCATAGATGATCTTAACTCTTCCTCATGTTTTGGCAACTATAATAATTGTTATTTACTATGTGCCAGCCACTATGATAGGAGCTCTATGTACATACTTTCACTAAATCTTTGTACCAACACTCTAAACAAGATTATCTTCTTATTTGACAGATAAAGGAACATACTTCAGAGGGTTTAGGTAATTTGCCCAAAGTCACACTATTACTAGGTGGCAGAGCCAGGATTTAAATTCAAGTCTGTGTGTCTGCAAAGTCTGTGAGCTTTCTACCATATCAGAACTTTGATCAATGAAATTCTCAACTTATGAAAGGACTGGGTCATCAAATTCATTCAGAGTTCAGTTGTTCGGAATTTGGGACATATTTTTCTCTTAGAAACTCTGTAGAAATGCTAACCTGCAACACTGTGTAAAGATCAACCCTCCAACACTGGTGAAACTACATCTACTCATATGCTGTGAAGCCACAAGTTTCAATAAGGTGTTTCTTGCTAACCCTTTCTCCCAGATGTACACCTGAGAGAATATCGAAACTAATATCAGAGTGAGGACAAGGCAGTACTTGGGGAAGTCATGAAAAGGGTATCTCAAAAGTGGGCTTCCCTGGTGGCGCAGTGGCTGAGAGTCCGCCTGCTGATGCAGGGGACATGGGTTCATGCCCCGGTCTGGGAGGATCCCACGTGCCGCAGAGCGGCTGGGCCCATGAGCCATGGCCGCTGAGCCTGCGCATCTGGAGCCTGTGCTCCTTAACGGGAGAGGCCACAACAGTGAGAGGCCCCCGTACCGCAAAAAAAAAAAAAAAAAAAAAAAGTGTATGTGTGCAGGGGATTCCCTGGCAGTCCAGTGGTTAGGACTCTGTGCTTCCACTGCAGGGGCACAGATTTGATCCCCGGTCAGGGAACTATATGATCCTGCATGGCACACGGCATGGCCAAAAAAAAACAAACAAAAAAAACATAAGTGTATTTGTGCAGAAAGAGAAAGCAGAGTCAAGGTATGACCTGGGGTACAGGCAAAAGCCATGAGGTCTGAATGGCTGACTCTGTGAAGGCATCCAGGACAGGTTTGGTGGGCTTGAGTATGGAAGCCCAGCATGGAAACCTAGGGAGCCCCCAGGAGGTCTTGTGGGCATCAAATCCAAATGTTTCCAAGAGCCAGGCAGGTAAATTTATGAAGCAGCCGGAGGTACCACAATACGGGATGGTGGAAACCATGGCAGTGAGAGCCTGCATGACTCAAGTACAGGCATTAAGAATAGAATTCAGCAGAAACACATGCCACCGAACATCAGTTGCCTCAGCTGTTCCTAACATGATGGTTTTCTGACTTTAGGGTTTAACAGTTGAATCTTCCCATTTTGTGGAAGGAGAGGTACCAGGTGAGGCTGTAAGGACAGCAGGTAGAGGGCTTGATCATGAGAGGAAGGGGCAAGAACAAGACTCCGGGGTCCCCTGCTTTGGCAATGGGGAAAATGTCAGGCGAGGGCTGCGGGGGTCAGGGAGCTTCTTGGCAGCAGCTGGTCCTATTTGTGTGTCATTACAAATGAATCATTCCCTTATTGCTTCCAGCAAAAGTTTGGCCGTGGGGGAAGAGAAAGAAGAAAGGAATCAACGTTTGTTGAGAGCCACACTGTTTCATAATCATCATCTCATTTAAGCCTTATTATCTCCCTGAAAAGTTGGTGTACGTGGCAAAGACTTGCTAGATGTTTATCAAACCTGTCTCCTCATCTTCCTGGGCACAAGTGTTCTTTGTAACTCATTGCAGCCATGTGATATAGACTGTGATATAGACACTAGCCCGTGAGTGGAAGTGATGTGGGACTTCCAGCAGAAGGCCCAGCAGAAAACTCTTCCACTTGCCACTGTCCTACATCATCTCCCTCCTACCTTTGGATTGACATCTACAAGCCTGGTGACCTTGAAAGCCATGTTTAGAAAATGGTGAAGTCGGACAAAGAAAGGACCCAGTCACCTATCTCCCCTCTTGGAGGAGAGCAGCCCACAGATCAGGAACATCTGTTCTAGACTTTAGACACATCAGAAATAAACTTCCATAACATTAGAGCCAATTAACTGTGTGTGTGTGTTTATCACAGCTGCTAGCATTGCTTTTACCAATATGGCATTTTTAATGCCCGTTTTATAGAGAAGCAAACCTAAGCTCAGAGAAGTAATTTGCCCAAGGTCACACAACTGAAAATGAAAGAAATTGAACCCAGGTTTATCCAGTTCCCAAGCCCAGGCTCTTTTTATAACAACATATTGCTTCCAAGGGAACCAATAAACAGTGTAGTCCTCATTTGTGATTTCATATCTTATTTTAACCAGGCCGCCCACCCCCAAATCTGATGGGTGCCTCCAAAATGAAAGCAAGTGGGATGAAAGAGAGTAATGAATGACTCACCAGAATCTTGTTCTAACATCAAGTTGCAGGCAGGGGAAAGGCACAGGCAGCTCCCGGGTCTTTCTCCCGAGAGCCAGGTGGGGCTGCTGGCAGAGCAGCATGGGGCCTGACAATTCTGGGGAAGTTTTTCCATTCCCAGTAGCACTCTTGCTTGGTCCCCTTGTTCATTAACATCTGTGTCCTTCCAATTTGGGCCCTGGCTTGAACTCTGTGAACTGCTCAAAGAGGCTCTTGCTACCTCTTTGTTCAAACAGACAATGGTTGCAGTGACAAAGAGGAAAATCAGATGCAGGTGAAAGTTTATTTTTAACATTTCCAAGGCCAAATGGGGATTTAACATGAAAATCAGAGCCCTCACTTCCGCCAGCTCTCTCCCAAAGTGGCTTGGGTGCTTTTGGCTGGCCGGGACTCCAACATGCTTGGATATTTTCCAAGCAAGTGCACCATTGATGAGGTAGACAGTTCAGTCTTTTCTGGGGCCTTCGTTTGGCCAGAAATAGACATTTGTTTGGAGATGGTGTTCAACTTGGGCTGACAGAATGTGATAAGCCTAGGAAGGAAGGCATGCTGCTCTGGCCACCCAAATATGTGAGGTTTCTTTACATTTTAGTCAAGTCAGGCTGAAGCCTGAAAAAATGTGTAATAAAGTGAAAATTCTTGGAAATCACTAGGTGTAAAGCTCCCTTGGGGACTTCCCTGGTGGCGCAGTGGTTAAGAATCCGCCTGCCAATGCAGGGGACGCGGGTTCGAGCCCTGGTCCTGGTCCCACATGCCACAGAGCAACTAAGCCCGTGCACCACAACTACTGAGCCTGTGCTCTAGAGCTCGCGAGCCACAACTACTGAAGCCCGTGAGCCACAACTACTGAGCCCGTGAGCCACAACTACTGAAGCCTGCACTCCTAGAGCCTGTGCTCCACAAGAGAAGCCACCGCAATGAGAAGCCCGTGCACCACAATGAAGAGTAGCTCCCGCTCACCGCAACTAGAGAAAGCCCACGTGCAGCAACAGAGACCCAACGCAGCCATAAATAAATAAATAAATATATTGAAAAAAAAAGTCAGACCTTTGCCCTTCAGTGCCCCTCAAGAATGAGGAGCAGTAGCAAGGAAAGGGGGGATTTTATTGCCAGAGTTTCTCCAGGTCTTTGCTCAAAAAAAAAAAAAAGAAAGAAAAGCTCCCTTGGGAGTGGGCCCCTAGTTCATCCCTCCTCTGTGGATCCCCTAGAGGCCTGCAGATAGCAGAGGCTGGGAGGTTCCTGTGAGAAACATCAAGGACCACCAGGAGTAGGTCTTCAGGGAGCACCTACATGGAGCAAAGTACTTGACTATGTTACCTCCTCATCATATCATCTTGGGAGGTTAGAGTCATTATCAGCTGTGGGGGTTTTTTTTGTTTTTTTTTTTTGCGGTACGCGGGCCTCTCGCTGTTGTGGCCTCTCCCGTTGTGGAGCACAGGCTCCGGACGCGCAGGCTCAGAGGCCATGGCTCGCGGGCCCAGCCGCTCCGCGGCATGTGGGATCTTCCTGGACCGGGGCACGAACCTGTGTCCCCTGCATCGGCAGGCGGACTCTCAACCACTGTGCCACCAGGGAAGCCCTATCATCTGTATTTGATCAATGAGGGGACCAGCTCTGTGAGGTAATGAGTCGGCCAGTAGTTACAGAGCACACCCAAGATTATTTGACTCCGGACTCACTCACCTTTGGTCAATTAATCTACAAGGAAGGAGGCAAGAACATACAATGACTGAAAAGACAGTCTCTTCAGCAAGTGGTGTTGGGAAATCTGGACAGCTATGTGTAAATCAATGAAATTAGAACACACCCTCACACGATCTACAGAAATATACTCAAGATGGTTTAAAGACCGAAATACAAGACATGACACCATAAAACTCCTAGGAGAGAATATAGGTAAAACATTCTCTGACATAAATCTTAGCAATATTTTCTTAGATGGGTCTCCCAAGGCAAAAGAAATAAAAGTAAAAATAAACAAATGGGACCTCCTCAAACTTAAAAGCTTTTGCATGGCAAAGGAAATCATTAATAAAATGAAAAGACAATGTACAGAATGGGAGAAAATATTTGCAAATGATGCAACCAACAAGGGGTTAATATCCAAAATATACAAATAGCTCATACACCTCAATATCAAAAAAAAAAAACCAAACCAAACAACCCAATCAAAAAATGGGTAGAAGGGCTTCCCTGGTGGCGCAGTGGTTGGGAGTCTGCCTGCCGATGCAGGGGACACGGGTTTGTGCCCCGGTCCGGGAGGATCCCGCGTGCCGCGGAGCGGCTGGGCCCGTGAGCCATGGCCGCTGAGCCTGCGTGTCCGGAGCCTGTGCTCTGCAGCGGGAGAGGCCACGGCAGTGAGAAGCCCGCGTACAGCAAAAAAAAAAAAAAAAAAAAAAAAGATTATAGTAAAAAAAAATGGGTAGAAGACCTAAATAGACATTTCTCCAAAGAAGACATACAGATGGCCAAAAGGCACATGAAAAGCTGCTCAACATCACTAATTATTAGAGAAATGCAAATCAAAACTACAATGAGGTATCACCTCACACCAATCAGAATGGCTATCATCAAAAAGTGTACAAATAATAAATGCTGGAGAGGGTGTGGAGGAAAGGGAACCCTCCTACACTACTGGTGGGAATGTAAATTGGTGCAGCCACTGTGGAGAACAGTGTGGAGGTTCCTTAAAAAAATAAAAAAAGAATTAGCATATGATCCAGTAATCCCACTCCTGGGTATGTAGCCAGGAAAAATGAAAACACTAATTCAAAAAGATACATGCATCCCCATGTTCATAACAGCACTATTTACAATAGCCAAGACATGAAAACAACCCAAGTGCACATCAACAGCTGATTGGCTTAAGAAGATATGGCATATGTATACAATGGAATATTACTCAGCCATTAAAAAAAGAATGAAATATTTCCATTTGCAGCAACATGGATAGACTTAGAGGATATCACACTAAGTGAAGTAAGTCAGACAGAGAAAGACAAATATTATTTGATATCACTCATGTGGAATCTAAAAAATAATACAAATGAATCTATACACAAAACAGAAACAGACTCACAGCCATAGGAAAAAAACTTAAAGTTACCAAAGGGGCAACGGAGGGAGTGGAGGGATAAATTAGGAGTATGGGATTAACATGTACAAACTACTATGCATAAAATAGGTAAGCGACAAGAATTTATTGTATAGCACAGGGAACTATAATCAATATAGTATAATAACCTATAATGGAAAGTAATCTGAAAAAAATTATTATGACTGAATCTCTTTGCTGTACACCTGAAACTAACACAATATTGTAAATCAACTATACTTCAATAAAAAAAAGATTATTTGACTCCAAAGTAGATTTTCCCCATTGTCCCATAGTGAGACGAGCATTAGTTTTCTTTTCCCTGATTATCTACCTACCAGGGGGAGGCAGAAACATGCAGAAATGGCTCTGTGCTTCCACTCTCTTGAGCCCCAGCAGCTGCAGTTTTCCTGCAGAAGTGAAGAAATGAGAAGTCGTGGGTTCGCAGTAGCCATGACTGTAATAAAATGTTTCAAGAAAACAAAACAAAAATGAAATGGTTGTTCTTTTTGCGCTTCACTTTAAGCTAAGTTGGCTTTCTGATATGAAATGGCCTTCCTTTCTGATGTCATTCTTCCATTGGCAGGTCTTGGGCAAAGTACGGATTGAGGAAGAAAGGAAGAGGGGAGTAAGTGCTCCCCAAGAGCTAAGAGCTGCCTTTCTGTTCTTAGGACACTTGGCGAATGTGCCGTCTTCTTGCTTGTATTTTGTTTATGTTTTCCTTTGTGAAGCAGGGAAAAGGTGGAATGACCACCCAAGGGAAGGGAAGAGCAAGGATGGGTAGTGTGAGGAGGTAGGGTGGAGGTCAGTGTCGGAGCAGGGCCACGGGTTGGCTGGAAAGCCAGCTCCATCAGGTGGATGGGGCTGCCTGAGGCAAAACTGACAGGCTGGGAATGACGTTACATCCAAGCGCCTTATTGCCATCTACCTGTTTCCTCTCTGCTCTAAGCCTCCTCTGACTGTCCATCCCGCCTGCCTCCTGGTGCTCACTCCTTTCCCAGAGAAGAGGCACTCATTGAGGGTTACCAAACGGGTTCTTCCCAAATTCCCATCTCCAGCCAGTCCCTCTCACAATAGTACTGTATTACTCCATTTTCCTCACCAGCAACGTTTTTTGTTTTTTTTTGGCTGCCTCGGGTCTTCGTTGCTGCGCATGGGCTCTCTCTAGTTGCAGTGAGCGGGGGCTACTCTTCATTGTGGTGTGCGGGCTTCTCATTGCGGTGGCTTCTCTTGTTGCAGAGCACGGGCTCTAGGCACACAGGTTTCAGTAGTTGTGGTGCACGGGCTCAGTAGTTGTGGCTCGAGGGCTCTAGAGCGCAGGCTCAGTAGTTGTGGTGCAGGGGCTTAGTTGCTCTGTGGCACGTGGGATCTTCCCGGACCAGGGCTCGAACCAGCGTCTCCTGCATTGGCAGGTGGATTCTTAACCACCGCACCACCAGGGAAGTCCTCATCAGCAAATTTTATGAAGCTCAGCAAGGGCAAATCTTCTCTTACAAGCCAGTTTCTCCTTTCTTTCTTCCCATTTCTAAAGGGCTATTGCCAGTGTCCAGGAGTCCAGGATTGGGGTCAACATTGACCCTTCCTTTCCCATAAACTCCCATAGTCTGTCATTCACAAAGCCCTATCTGTCCTTTTTCCCACTTGCCTCTTGCATTTCTTACTCCCTCTGCCTCCATCCTAAGACAGCATCTTGCATCTGACTCTTGCATCTGCCATTGGCTGGTCTCCCCTAGACTCTTTCCTCTTCAAACTATCATCCCACATTCATTTATTATTCACTCATCAGAAAAGTATTTATTGAGCACCCACTAAGTGCCAGACAATGTATTGGACACAAGATCTACCAGTGAGTAAGACAGATGTGGTCCCTTTGGGGAGGCAAGTAATTGTCAGGCAATTACAGTGCCTTGGGGTGAGTGCGGTGATGGACAGGTTGCTAAAGAAGTCCTCAGAGGGGCTCCTAGTCCAGATGGGGAAAGGTGTCAGGGAGGCCTGCGCACTCCTGCCAGACTCATCCTCCTAAAACAACACTTTTTACCCTGTTTTAACTACAATTGGCCTCCTATTACTTTCACTCCTTCGGGAGCATTTTGCACTGGGTTGAATATGTCCCCTCAAAATTCATATGTGGAAACCCTAACCCTCAATGTGCTATTATTAGGAGGTGGGGCCTTTGGGAGGTGAGTAGGTCATGAGGGTGGAGCCCTCAGGAACGGGATTATTGCCTTTGTAAAAGAGACCCCAGAAAGCTCTCTTGCCCTATTTCTGTTATGTGAGGACACAACGAGAAGACAGCAGTCTGCAACCCAGAAGAGGGCTCTCATCAAAGCCTGACCCTGCTGGCACCCTGATCTCAGACTTCTAGCCTCCGGAACCGTGAGAAATAAATTTCTGTTGTTTATAAGCCATCCAGGCTACGGTACTTTGTTGTAGCAGCCTGAAAAAACAAGGTTCCAACTCTGCACCTTGAGATCCTAAGCCCTCCCTCTTCAGCCCAGCCTTATCCCCAGGACTCTCTGATGGCAGAAGTAGTAACGGCAGCAGTCATAACAATAGCACAATAGCAAAACTTCATTATGATTCTATATGCCTCAGGCCCTCTTCTGAGTGCTTCTCCCGTGTCCACTTTCACAGCATTTTCCACGAGGGAGGCGCTATTACTATCACCAGTTACAGATAAGGAAACTGAGGCATGGGTGGCCTAAATGGCAGAATCTGGGTTCAAATCCCAGTGGTGTGGCTCCAGGCCTGACACATGACCACAACACCACTTCGTGTCAGTGTAACTCTGTGGATCTTGGACTTTCTACCTCACGCCCTAAATTCTCCCTTGGGGCTTTCCCCCTGGTCCTCTCTCTCCTGGGAATGCCCTTCTCTTTCTTATCAAACCCCTTATCTTTTACAGAGCCTCCCTCTATGGAAAAAGAGCTGAGTCTCTACTCAGTTCTGTGTTCAAGTCCCAGCTCCCAGCTGTGGACCCCCTTCTTCTCCCTGACACTTGGTTCCCTCTTCTCTACAATGGGAATATTACTGTCCTCCTCCCAGGGCCTTTTTGAATATGACGTGAGAACACTGTATGTGAGCGTGCTTTGCAAACTCGAGAATCCTATGCAAATGTAAGGGAACTGACATCATTTTTTCCTCGTGTTTCCCAAAGTAAGAATATTTCTATACAGCCTGCACTTCATTATAACAACATTTGCTTTTATATTCCCTTGGGCACATGACTTCATCTTTCTAAACCTCAGCTCTCTCATCTGTGAATGGGCACAATACCATCAGCCTTATTGGACGACTGTGGGGATTAAATGCAATAGTGCTTTAAAAGGATTAGACACACAAGAATGTGCATTGCCTGTCTCCCAAACCTTGACTTTTCTCCAGCTGCTGGGGCTAAATGGTTTTTGTCTCTCACTAGAAGAAGGCCGTCCAAAATCGTGCCTTCTCTCTCCCTCTACTTTTTAATAAATGAAAGGCAGCTGTCTTCTTGGAGCTTCGGATTTAATCAGCATCAACAGTGGAATATTTATTTACCAAAGAAAAATACTTTTCATGCTCCTTTTGACCATGTCGCCCACATGCACCACCACCAGCTGCCCAAAGCCCGTTCTGAAGCAGCAGAGCGTTTTGCGAGCACAGCAGCGCTCTGTGACCCTCCGAGTGCTTGTTCAGCTGAAATTACTTGTGCCTGGCACAGACCTTCTCTTTTGATTTTGGCAGAACTTCAGGGAGCGAAAAAGCTGGGTTAGTGTTAGGGCTGGGTTTAGAATTTGAGACTCAACAGATATACTGTTAACACTTCTCCTCTTTGCTAACTTTACGAAGTTCGAGAAAAGCTTTCTGGGGAACGACACCAGTTTATTTGCCAAAAGCTGAGATGGGCCAAGGAAGATGTAGTCAGCATTTGGAATCTCCTTGCCTTAGAATCTAACAGCCAAGGAGGGAAGAAAGTTGCTGGGAAGCTGGGAGTGGGGGTCTGAGGGGGTAGGTGTGTAGAAAGGATTTGGAAGGATTCAGGATGCTGAACGGGCCTGGCTCCTTGTGATTCCACCCCCATGACATCTCTTAAACCATCCCTTCCTCTCCTTCTCTAGCACAGCCCCTGTCCTCGTCCTCGTCATCCTTACCAACAACAGCGATACTTTCTAATACGCCTCCTTGTCCCTCTTGTTCACTCTAAACACGGCTGCCAGTTTCTAGTCCTCTGCTTAAAAACAGTCAAGCCCCCCCAGTGCTTATCAAACAAAAGCCTCACCTTTAGGTGAGTGCTCAAGGCCCCTCTCCTTCCCCCACGCAGGCCCCAAACCACCCCCTGTCCTCATCTCATCCCTCATCCTCCACGGAGCCTCTACCTACACCAGCCAGGTACATATGTGCTATATCCCACCGACTTGCCAGTACCGTACCTTCCAGCCTTCCAGCCTTTTGCCTGGGCTGGCGCCTCTGCCTGGATGGCTCTACCCTAGTTCCCAGCTTTGCCTGGATTCCCCCCTCAGCCTCCAGGACCCAGTTCAAAGATGCCTCCTTCTGCAAAGCCTTTCTCAGCTCCTGCAGGCAGAGCTGACGCCACCTCATCTCTGCTGTGTACTGCAGACCTGTGTACTGCACTTGTCCGTGTGTGCCACTAGGTGACCTTGAGACTGGACTAAGCCTTGTTTATGTCTCCCGCACCCCCACCTAGTGCCTTGTTCAGCGTATGCTACTTTATTTGAATTTTTGAAAGCTGATGGGACAAACTCCCACGATGCCAGGGAGGAGCCAGAGCAGTAGACTGAGTTTTTGGCTGTGTCAGGCTCACATCGCCAGAGCAGTGCCGTTTACTGGGTAAATGCCTTCTCGTTGACCCTGGGTTACTGCTCACTGAGAATGTGTCTGTCTCCAAGACAGTGTCCCAGCTGACAGGTACTCCAGCCCAGTTAAGCTCCTGGAACTGATCCCCATTATGTTGCAAACCCTGTGTTGGACTCTGGGCACACGCACATGACTGTGACTCTGTCCCTGCCATGGGGGTCCTCCCGGATAGTGGGGGAGAGACACACACATAATTTCAAGACCAGGCAGAAGCTTGATGGGGCGCTCAGTCAAGCCTTGGAGCATCAGGATAGGCTTCTTAAAGGAGGTGATACCTGGACTGAACATTAAAGAATGTATAGGAGTTAGGCAAAGACTGTGAGTCTAAATAACACAGCCTCAAGCTACCATGAGCATTCAGGACTGCAGATTACTGGTAGGGTGGGGAAAGGGGTCAGATGAAGAAGGAGAGAGATATTGACAGAGAAGATGAAGGCATTTGAGCTGGACTTTGAAAGATGAGAGTTTTGGATGCATAGAGATCTGAATAGGATAGAGGTTGGAGGACAATCTGGGCAGAGGAACAGCATGAGGAAAGGCATGGAACAGTGATGCAACTTGCTTTAAGTGGTCAACTCCAAGAAGGTTATCACTGGAAAAGATGAAAGCTCTAATTCGAAAAGATACATGCACCCCAATGTTCATAACAGCACTATGAACACTATTGTAATAGCCAAAACATGGAAGCAACCTAAGTGTCCATCGACAGATGAGTGGATAAAGAAGATGTGGTACATATATATATATATATATATATATATATATATACACAATGGAATATTACTCAGCCATAAAAAGAATGAAATAATGCCAACATGGACGGACCTAGAGATTATCATACTAAATGAAGTAAGTCAGACAAATATTACATGATATCACTTATATGTAGAATCTAAAAAATAGTACAAACGAACTGATTTACAAAACAGAAACAGTCTCACAGACATAGAAAACAAATTTATGCTTACCAAAGCGGGGGGGAGGGGATAAATTAGGAGTATGAGATTAACAGATGCACGCTACCGTATATAAAATAAACAAGGATTTACTGTTACAGCACAGGGAACTATATTCAATATCTTACAATGAACTAATTATAAGAAAATAATTGAAAAAAAAGAATATATATGTATAAAGAAATCACTTTGCTGTGTACCTGAAACTAACACAATACTGTAAATCAATTATACTTTAATGAAATAAAGAAAAGTGTCACTAGAGTATGGACCATGGGGTCATAGGGAGAGATGGGGCTGAAGAGCGAAAAGGGTCCAGGTCACAGAGGGTCTAAATGGTGAGACTTGTATATTCTGATCATCTCCTGCTAACAGTGGGATCTGCAGAAGTGGGACACAGGGGCCCTGGGGTTCAATCAGCTGTCATACCAACCAGCAAAAGTGCCGCAGGTTCATCACTTCTGTTCTCATCTTCTCAATTACCATATTGGTATGATCAAGCTGACCCATCTCCTAGCAGCAAAGGCAGGAGTTAAAGCAACCCAGGGCCCCACAGTGCTAAGATGCTGAGGACAAAGCTTGCTGTTCTGCTCTCTCAAGAATAGTCACCTAAACGTCCTTCCCCGAAAGAAGAGGCTGAGCTCTTCCTTCCAGGCTAGTGTGTTTTTTTTTGTTTTTTTTTTTCTTTTTCAGTACATGGGCCTCTCACTGTTGCGGCCTCTGCCGTTGTGGAGCACAGGCTCCAGACGCGCAGGCTCAGCGGCCACGGCTCACGGGCCCAGCCACTCCGTGGCATGTGGGATCTTCCTGGACCAGGGCACGAACCCACGTCCCCTGCATTGGCAGGCGGGCTCTCAACCACTGCGCCACCAGGGAAGCCCTGGGCTAGTGTGTTTTTAGAAAGTTAAGTTCTTCGGGTGTTGTGCATTTCAGATGGGTCATGGAGATGTTGGAAATTGAGAGGCCCTTAGCCTCTTGCAAACAGGCTGGGAGAGTCTTAGGTCAGAGCCCAAAGGAGAGGGCTGTGAGATTGTTCATTGACATCCAAGAGAGATCAAGCTTGTTCCAATAATTCTCTCTGCTCTTAGCTCCAGGCTCTGCCAGAATGCAGGTCTGTTGGAAAGTGGGAATCCTGACAGGTTCTGGGAAACAACAGGAGTCTGGCTTAAATGGAAGAAACTACCTTTTTTTTAGGTGCATGGCAGTCCTGGGGTCCTTGAGCTCAGGTTTAACATTCGGCCCTCATGCAAAATATATAAGCAGCGCCTCTTGCTTAGCTGCAAAATAAACAGCTCTTGTGTAAAGCTCTGCATTTCAGGGTCTACTTTGGGTGGTAGTGGAGCGATGAGATGGGTGAAACTGGCCTCTACTGTTCCAACTGGAGCCTCCAAGTTGACCACGCAGTCATAACCCACACTGTAGCTTCCCTTGTGACTAAAACCTGTGCATCTCTGTTGATGACTCAGGAAGGGTCCTAGCCTTGCATTAGTACCTGCCCAGGGAAGGGAAAAAGGCTCTTCTAGTTACTCTGAGCCCTGGGATTCTATTAGAAATGTCTTGTGAAGGCAGCCTCAAGCCCATCCAAGAAACTCTCCTTCAGTACCTGCTGTGTGTCTCGCACTAATACGGCTGCCAGGAACACAACTGCAGATAAGTTCCAGTCTCTGCTCTCACACGATCTAATTGCAGCTGGAGGAGTGGGGAAGAGGATTTATCAGTTAGGACATTTTTGTTTGTAAGTGATGAAAATGCTGCTTCCATCTGACTTAAGCAAAGAGAAAGAGTAGGCACAACAGGGGCAAGGGGCTCGGGGTCCAGTTTTTCTCTTTTTGGGTTGACGCCCTTCTCAGACAGGCTTTACCCTTATGGTCTCAAGATGGTTCCTAGCAGCTACTGGGGCTACCTATCTGGCTCATGTCTAATGGAAAATAGAGGAAAATTTCCTTACCAGGATTCCTAGCAAAAGCCTCATAATGCATCACTGGCTATAAACAGGAAACATGCCCATTTCTCTACCCATTGAAGGTCAGGGAGAAGAGATGGCGTGCTGATGAGCTTCTGTCTAGATTACATGCTCCATCTTTGAGCCAAAGGTAGGACCCCAGGCGAAGCCATAGGCTTGCAAGTTGGAGAGGGGAATAGGGCTATGGTTACCTAGAGGGTGAATGGAAACTGGTGACAAAAAATGAGATACTCCAAGGTTGACTTAGATAATAGTTAGTGATCTGATTGGAATGAACAGCAACCCAAGGCAAATAAAGCAAAAACAATACCAAAAACAAACCTAATAATAAGTGGAAGTGTACTGGGGTAGGGGTCACAGGATCAAAGGAAGAGTTGAACAATAAATTTTCTAGAAGGAGAGCTCCTGGGTTCTGTGGAGATCTTTGTGAATGACTCCATGACATAGCTTGAGGCTGTGCTGGCTGTACTCACTGCTTTTGCCTGTCTAACTTTACATTACATTCTTTAATCTTCTACCCCCATGATTAGTCTGTGCCAATCATAATATCCAAGTAGTAAGAGCAGAGGGATGGAAAAAACCTAGGTTTTGGTGAAATTGTTCTGTGACTGGATCAGCCAGTCCTAGAGCCCACCTTATATTAGGTTATATGAGACAATTTTTAAAATTTTGATATTTATTTTGTTCATGGTTTGAGTTCAATGTCTACTACTTTCAGCTAAAAGTGTCCAAATTAGTATAGGCTCAGACAAACACCTTTGAGACTCTGTATTTCATCTGGGTTTCTTTCCAATGCTGACTATACTCCACTGTAGGAAGGCTCCACACATACATCTAAATGGTTCTATGTTTGAAAAATCATGGTGGAGGGTTCTGATTGGTCTGGCATGGGCAGCTGGTTTGCCCTTTGTACCAATTCTGTTCCCAGGGGCATGATATAGTCTGAAGGGCACAGCTTGTGTGAATTGTCTCTAGTCTTGGATTAATCAGTCTGGGGTAGGGGTTGAGTTAGGAATAGAATAGGCAATGCTCCTGGGGGTGGGGATGCTATTACATCTGCATCTACTCCTACAAGGTTTCTCAAAGTGTGGTCCCCAGACTAACAGTATGCGCATCCCAGGGAAATTGTCAGAAATGCAAAGTCTTAGACTTCACACAGATCTCCTGAATCAGAAACTCTGGGGGTGAGGCCCAGCAATGACCACCAGGTGTTTTGATGCACATACAAGTTTGAGAACTACTGGGCCACAATCACACAACGACTAAAACCAAACACCATGGTGGTTCAAAGAAGAAACAATAATGTTTGATCAGAAGATGAGGAAAGCCTTAAGAAAAGAGGAGGTCTTTGAGATGAATCTTCAAGATTGGTTAGATTGGTTGAAATGAATATAAGTTCACAAATCATACTGTAATTACAATAAAGAATTTTAAAAATCCTTCGCCCAAACAAATCAACTGTTTGCTTTTACCTATGGTCTTTTTCATTCTTGGTTCATGAGAAAGCATACATATTCTTTTTTTTGTACTAACACAAAAATTTTCTATTTTGCTTTTCTCACTTAGCAGTTTTATTCCTAGTACACTATGGTTTCTATTATATAAACATTTTGACCATTTACAATAGCTTTGAGGAAATGCATTTAAAAAAACTTTAGAAGTCATCCATGGATTCACCACCCTAACCCAATCATTATGATCATTTTCTTCTAGTATTTTTTCCTACGGAAATTATTTACATAATTGGGATAATAGCAGATATATTTTATACATATATACTTTACATTGTAGCACAAGCATTCATCTTCATTACTGAACAGTTTCATTATGTACAAGAGGTCAACAAAGAAATTTATCATAACTTATTTAACCAATCTCCTGTTATTAGACATTTTGGTTCTTTCCAGTTTCTGCTGTGGTAAACATCTCTGCGTATGAAGCGCTTTCTCCCACATTTTGAGTTATTTCCTTGGAATAGATTTCCAGAAGTGGAATTACAGGATCACAGGATACAAACTCTTTTATGGTTCTTGATGCATTTTGCCAAATTTCTTTTAAAAGGTTTGTACCAATTTATACTGCCACCAGTAATGTGTAAGAGTGCCAGTTTTCCCACATCCTTGCCAGCTTTGGGCATTTTAATTAAAAAAAAATTTTTTTGCCAGTTTAATAGGGGAAGAACTTTACGTTGTTTTAATTTGTATTTTTTTTAACTTTACCTAACATTACTTAATAAATGTTTCCCATGTTGCTTCAACGTTCTTAATAAGCTCTTTTATGGTCGCAAAGCCTTTTTATGGTTGAGATTTGATTACTGAGTATAAGTGTAGGGCATTTCAGTTTAGTGACCACCAGGAGCCATAGCAGAGGGTCAGGAAATCTCCCACACAGGCTGTCAGGAGCTGAACTCATTGTTTTCAACACCCTCCTCCTTCTGGGCTTCCCATCTTAGTGAATAGCACCACCAGCCATCAGGTCATTCAAGCCAAAGCCTGAGTGTCATTTTTGACTTCTCTCTGTGTTACGGAACCAAACTTGGGTCTGCTCGCCCGTGCGCAGTAAAGCCGATCTACCGACCCCGGGTTGTGGTAAAGGAAAGTGCAGCGTTTATTGCAGGGCACCAAGCAAGGAGTGCAGGGCAGCTAGTGCTCAAAACGCTCAAACTCTCTGTTGGGTTTTAGCAAAGCATGTTTAAAGGCAAGATGAGGGAGGGAAGTCCCAGGGTATGTGATCAGCTTGTGCACAATTCTCTGATTGGTAACAGGGCAGTGTCACAGGGGTTAACATTATCAATCCTCAGGTTCCCATAGGCCTGGGAGCTAAGTGTTCATGGTCATCAAGTAGTTTACGTCTTCCTTTTGGTGGGAGTTTTCCCAGCTGTAAAACAACTCAGGAAATGTGTATCAGATACTATTATTTAGGTACTTCAGAGAAGAGCTAAAGAAGACAATCTGGGGAGGGGTCTGCCCTGGGAAGGCCCCATGGCGTCCTGCTCAGTTACACCTGCCCTTCATCACCTACATTCAATCAATAACCAAGTCCCTAAATTGCTCTTGAAACCCTACTGCTATTACCTGAGTTCAGGCCATATCAACTCTTCCCAAAACAACTGCAGAAAGCCTTCTAATCGGTTTCGTTTCCCTCTAAACCATGCTCCACATTGCAGGCAAAACTATCTTTCTTATACCCAAATATGACTCGAGTGTGTTAGCTTCCCATTACTTTTGTGATGAAATCCCCAGATTCCTTAGTCCATTTTGGAAGCCTGCCATGACCTGAACCCTGCCCTACTCTGTCCCAGGTGGTGCAATCAGAAGGTTGGGTACTTGTCTTTCCCCCTGAGGCGTACAGAGACCATGACTCAGACCTTTGAGGACCATAACCACATTCTCAAAGTGGCTGACTGGGGCTGGGATTAAAAGATGGGGAGCAGGGCTTCCCTGGTGGCGCAGTGGTTGAGAGTCTGCCTGCCGATGCAGGGGACACGGGTTCGTGCCCCGGTCCGGGAAGATCCCACATGCCGCGGAGCGGCTAGGCCCGTGAGCCATGGCCGCTGAGCCAGCGCGTCCGGAGCCTGTGCTCCGCAAGGGGAGAGGCCACAACAGTGAGAGGCCCGCGTACCGGAAAAAAAAAAAAAAAAAAAAGATGGGGAGCAGTACCTGGTTCACATGAGCAGCCTTACTGACATGCCCTGTATCCGGCAACACTTGGATGGCGATTTACTCTGGAGCTCCTCAAAGTAGCTCCAAGACGTGTCCATGAAATATTTGTTACTGGTTCATGATGGGGTGAGTACAGGAATAGAAAGTAGGCATTTAGAAACTGTTATAGAAATTTGATAGACTAATTTTATGCTTAGCATCTAATAATAAAAAAGTTTGTATTTTGTGAGTCAAAAATTTCTCTTGTCTATTAATTGAATTTTATTGTATTTTAAAATTACTGGTCTACAATGTGCTGAATTGGAAATTTAAAAATAAAAGCCCTTTGACCACAGATAGTGTGACTCAAATTCTCTTGGAAAAGTTCAGTCTGAAACAATCTTCCCATGAGTTTGTAAATGCGTTTTCTGGAGTAAAGAGATACTTGAATGCCCAGCTGGGAAGAGTGTGTTTCAAAGATTGAAGAAAATTACAAAGAGAAAGAAATCACAACTTTATATCTTAACTTCATTATTTTCGTAGAGAAACTGGTTAAAATAGAAAGTTCTGGCTTCTACCATCAAGTCAAGATATAACAGTCCTGGATATACTGAACAGGATGGTAACTTGGAACACTTAAGAGGAGGAATTGGTTTCAAGCAATTCCTCATTTTCCTGGTCTGTAGGATGAGGGGGTGGGATGAAAAAAACTTCCAATATTTCTTTCAGCTCTAAGACCATGTGCTTTCACAATTCTATGCTTGACTAGTTTAAAACTTTGCTAATAAAGGTAACTGCTGGTATGTGACATGGAGTAACAAGAAGGCTTGAAAAAAGAAGCAGATGGGTAATTATTATTCAATCATCATTGTACTTTGTTCAAATTCAACAACGTTTTTTAAAATTTAATTTTTTTATTTTTGCGGTATGCGGGCCTCTCACTGTTGTGGCCTCTGCCGTTGCGGAGCACAGGCTCCGGACGCGCAGGCTCAGCGGCCATGGCTCACAGGCCCAGCCGCTCCGCGGCATGTGGGATCCTCCCGGACCGGGGCACAAACCCGTGTCCCTTGCATCGGCAGGCGGACTCTCAACCACTGCGCCACCAGGGAAGCCCTCAACAACTTTTTAGTGGAAGAAACTGTCAAACCATGAATCATTTAACAGAGACCTGGGGTCTCTACCACTAACTAGCTGTGTGACTGAGGACAGGTGGCTTCACTTATTTGTGCCCTCTGCTTCGTAACGAGGAGGCTGGACTGTTGCCAGCACCCCTAAAGTGTTAAGCGGCCCTCCAAGGGTACAGGGGAGAAGGGTAGGGAATAAAAGTAACCAAGCAGGTTGGTTCTTTCTTGGGGTTTTCCCCACCCTCAGCCAGAACAGCCCCTGTTTTAGAGATCAGGTCTTTGTGCAAGACTTCGTTAGAAAAAATACTTCACTACTATAAAAAGTTTGGAAAAACAATCAGGCTATACGATTGTTAGTGTCCCTTTTAGCTTTATGTCTACCTAAAAGCATTGTACCATTTTGTGGCCGATGCCTGACTTGCAGTCATAATATCTAAATGGAGGGATTGAAAAATGAAATGCACAGGAGACAGGTAAACTATGTAAATGAAAGAAGGAGGCTGGGTGTCAGCCCAATAGGGAGCTGTGGGGACTATGGTGAACTAGAAAGTGCATGCCTTGTCTGAAGAGAACCTCAGAAATTCAGCTCCTTCCCATTGTTGCCTGTGGGGATGTGGGCACCTCTCTAGGGCCTATGCATCCAATATGTATTCTGGGACCCGAATGTGACTCATCTGCCTCCAAACTGTGGCTCACCTGAATTTCCTAGAATTTTATTTATGCTAAAGAGTGGCACACATGAACTATCAGTCTGGTAGGCCTAATCATCTTCCCAATTGTTTGGCACCGTATTTGGCACATGGTAACCAGACTACAGATGTTAGCTATCATTATTATCAACATCATCATTATTACTTAATAATGATGTGGCAGACTTGGATCTGTTAGTAATTGCAATTGAATTCTAACATAATTATACAATTTTGTGCTATTCAAGTTTAATTCCTTTAAAAGCCATATCATAAAACTGGAGCATTTTGGAGAATTACTGACAAGAGGAAAAAGGAAATAAATGATGCCTCTCTATGAACTTGAGTCATGTCCAAGGTCTGTCCCACAGTACTCTGCCAAGCTTGGCCCTTCAGCCTCATCAAGGCTCACAGTGAAGTGTGTTGGCGTCCAGCACTACTGCACACTTAGATGTACGTGCTCTGTGTGTGTCTTAAAGTCAGGCCCATTCCAGTGATGATACAACTACAGTCACACTCAGATAGGTGCCCAGATCGCTGACGTCTTTCTCAGTCACATGATCACTGTAGCTTTAAAGAAGTTATCATCTCTACAGAAATAGGCCCCTTCCTTACTTTTTATCAGAAATGTCTTGGCTTGTTTATCGACTTATTTTTCCAGACAAGCTTGCTTGCTCATATGGGACATAAATGTCTAGAGCCTGATTTCAGATAGCACAGTGAAACCCCGCCCAGGAAATTGGGGTTCTATCATTAAAAAAAAAAGTGGTAAAACAAAATATAAAAGAAAAAAATTTTAAATGCTCAGTTCCACCAGCCTAACAAAATGATTGTCGTTTCTCTGCCTTCTCTCTCATACACGTGTGTACATTGTTAAGTAAATTAGACAAACATGACTTTATTGAATTTGTTGGTGGCTGGAGAAGGGGTAGGTGGTTACAAAAACGACTAGGATATAGTTTTTACCCTCAAAGGGAGGGAGACAGAGAGGTAAAAAAGAATCTTAAAATGGAATAAAGCAAGCAGGGGATGACAAGAGTGGGAGGTGGCTAAGGAAGAAAGAAGCATAGAAGAGAAGGGCTCATTAACTCTGACTATGGGGTAATCTATCTGAAAGTTTCCTAAACCATTTTGAAACCTGTTTTAGCTGAGGGTTTTTGATGCTGGAGTCTAGCAGGATCTGGAGGCTGGAGTTATATTTATTATTATATACAGTGTTTTCCTTTTATTAAATTTTATATCAAGAAGTAAACCATTTCTCATGTTACTACAGAGCCTTTATCATTATTTTGTGTACTCTACTAAAACAGTTCCCTTACATTAGGTATGTATGTTATAACCAGTTTATCCCTAAGGTAAATAACGGTGACAATAATATGTAATAACGCTACAAGTAACAGTGACAAACATCTTTATACATATAGTTTTTTCCTTCATTACAATTATTTCCTTAGGATAAATTCTGTGGAATTGAGAGCCTTGGTTTTAAAATATGGTTATTATTTTGACTTGTGTCATATTGCCCAACTGTCTTCCAAGAAGTTTGTATACATTTGCATTGCTACTGGATTAAATGAAGTTTCAATCTTTCTGTAGACTTCTGAGAATTGGATTTTATACATTTTTGTTTTCGTTTTTGTGTCTCTGAAGACTAATAAAATAGAGGATCTTTTCAAACTGCTTGTTCCTTACTTTTGTTGTTATTGTTGTGTTAATTGCCTATTTTTGTCCGTTCCCGTTTGTCTAATGCGGTTGAGGTGATGTTCTTATATCTATTTTACCCACTTTTATATAGTATAAAAAGTAGCCCTTTGATAATCACTTTTACAAACAGTTATACTGGCCAGGTGTTTTCCTTTTTAAATCTTAGTTTAACTGACTGTGTGCCAAATTCACCCTGAGCTTCGTGTACTTTCTTTCTATCTCATTCTGGTACCTACCAGGTTGCGCTGCAATTACTGGTTTACATGTCTCTCTCTCCTATTAAACTGCGAGCTCCTTTCTATATGCCCAACACCTTAGATAGAATCTGTTACATAATATTTGCTCAAAATTGCTTGTTGAGGTTTGGAAGAAAAAGAATGTTTGAGTGAAAGAATTGAAGGAATGCTCCATAGCCCTTTTGAATTTGATACTGCCCTTTTGAACTTCTAGAACCAGAGGGAGTCCTGAGTTTTCCTCCTTCAGTCAGGAGGGCAGAAGGCAAAACCTCTGGCTGACCCTTGGGGAGGCCTATCTGTGGGAGCACGGGTCTCCCTCTCTCCCCTGGGGCCTCACCCAAGACTCAGGTCCTACGTGGAGAGTCCCTGGGGGTCTGGTTGGGGAGATGATTTCCTTTGGCGCCACTTTCTGGGCAAAAGTTTCCAGTGTTTGGATTTTATTAGCCAATAAAATTAAGGGAAAAATGCTGGAAAAAAAAATCACAGCGTACTGTTGTTACTCTTGTGAATGAATCACATAACTTGCAGCTCCACTATTAATGTCTAAGTGGATTTTCTGTGCTCCAAGCCAAAACATGTTTCATAAAGTTACCCAGAGGTGGATGGTATCCCAGTTAATAAAAACAGTTGTGGGTGAAGGGTGTGTGGTCTGACGGAAGGGGAGGTGATTGATGCTAGGTTGCTGGGATTGTTACATTTAACTGTGATTTTATTTATTTTTAAAGAAAAATAAAACATTTTATTAAATAGTTGAACTTCAGTGTTATTACCAAACCCCAACTCAAAACAGGGAATTTATTGAGTGTTTGGAGATACAAATATGCACATGGAATTTTATGAGGTGTCTTGAATAGTTTTCCACATTGTATTATCAACCAGTTTAATCCAATCCTAGTTTGTGTCTAGTCAGGGTAGGGATATTTCTTTTTAATTTACATTTATTTGTCGGAGTAATATCCCTCCCAGAATTGAGGCACAGTCCTAGAAGTTTAGTCGATACTTGAAAACAAAAATAAACAGCTCTACAGATTCTGACAGCTGTAGATACCTTAGCTCAAAGAATTATTTCTGTGATCCTCTCCCTCCACAATATTTTGTGATGACATATTTCAGAGTTTAATTTCTTTAGAGCCTCCATCATAGTCAGCCAGAGAAGGAAAGAAAGAATGCAAGTCACTGTACTGAAAGCTTAAAAAACCCAGGACTTTGATCTGAAAAAGGTAACTTTTCATTCCAAGAAATCTTCCCCATCCCAACAGATCTCATTAGCGGTGATCGGTGGCTGGTGGCTGGTGGCTGGATATCACCTGAAATTGCAACCACCTCTTCCAACAAGGCTATTTGTAACAACGGCTAGGAAATACGTGGCATGGGTCACAGACTGCTTGGCCAAAGTAGTTAGATCCTATATGTAACAAATATCATTTTCCTTTTCTCACAAGTGTAGCACAGATACAATGTAGAAAAGTGATAAAATATGAAAAATAAATTCGATGTATATGTGGAAACATACCAAATGTTAACAGTGGATTACTTCTTGGTCATGGAATTAGGAGTGATTTATTTATTGTTTGCTTGGTTGTATTTTTTTTTTTTTTGCTGCAATAAGCCTGCACTTTTTAATAGCAGGAAAAAAGGAGCTTCTTTTCCCTTTATTTTTTTTTTAATTTTGGAAAATTTTAAACAAATATAAAAATAGCAAGACTAGATTAGTATACCTAGGCCATCACCTAGACTTGTGCACTGGGTTTCAGGCTTGCTTGGGGCCCGTGAGCCCCTTTTTCCCTTCCTCTTTCTCCTTTTAGACTGGGACTATCCATCCCATGCCTGACCCACCGTTGTATTTTGGAAGGACATAACTTGTTTTCTGGTTTCACAAGTCCACAGATAGAGAGGAATTTTGCTCCAGGAGGTACCATATTCCAAGTCTCACCCATAAGTGATTTAGATGATGAAATTTTTGACTTTTTGAATTGATGATATTTAGATGAGATATTGGACTTAGATGTTAGAATGACTTATAACTTTTGGGGATGTTGGGATCAGGTGAATATATTTTGTACATGGGACAGATGTGAATTTGGAGAGGCCAGAGGGCAGACTATATTGGATTGGCTAACGTCTGCCAAAATTCATGTCTTTCCTAGAACCTCAGAATTTGACCTTATTTGGAAATAGGGTTGTTGCAGATGTAGTTAAGATATAAGTTAAGGGACTTCCCTGGTGGCGCAGTGGTTAAGAATCCTCCTGCCAAGGGAACACTCTTGCACTGTTGGTGGGAATGTAAATTGATACAGCCACTATGGAGAACAGTATGGAGGTTCCTTAAAAAACTACAAATATAACTACCATATGACCCAGCAATCCCACTACTGGGCATATACCCTGAGCAAACCATAATTCAAAGAGAGTCATGTACCAGAATGTTCATTGCAGCTCTATTTACAATAGCCAGGACATGGAAGCAACCTAAGTGTCCATCAACAGATGAATGGATAAAGAAGATGTGGCACATATATGCAATGGAATATTACTCAGCTATAAAAAGAAATGAAATTGAGTTATTTGTAGTGAGGTGGATGGACTTAGAGTCTGTCATACAGAGTGAAGTAAGTCAGAGGAGAAAAACAAATACCATATGCTAACACATATATATGGAATCTAAAAAAAAAAAATGTCATGAAGAACATAGGGGTAAGACAGGAATAAAGACACAGACCTACTAGAGAATGGACTTGAGGATATGGGGAGGGGGAAGGGTAAGCTGTGACAAAGTGAGAGAGTGGCATGGACATATATACACTACCAAACGTAAAATAGATAGCTAGTGGGAAGCAGCCACATAGCACAGGGAGATCAGCTAAGTGGTTTGTGACCACCTAGAGGGCTGGGATACGGAGGATGGGAGGGAGATGCAAGAGAGAGGGGATATGGGGATATATGTATACGTATAGCTGATTCACTTTGTTATAAAGCAGAAAATAACACACCATTGTAAAGCAATTATACTCCAATAAAGATGTTTAAAAAAAAAAAAAAGAATCCTCCTGCCAATGCAGGCGACACGGGTTTGAGCCCTGGTCCGGAAAGATCCCACATGCCACAGAGCAAATAAGCCCGTGCGCCACAACTACTGAGCCTGTGCTCTAGAGCCCTAGTGCCACAACTACTGAAGCCTAGAGTTCGTACTCCACAACAAATAGAAGCCACTGCAATGAGAAGCCCGTGCTCCACAACAAAGAGTAGCTCCCGCTCGCTGCAACTAGAGAAAGCCTGCGTGCAGCAACAAAAGACCCAACGCAGCCAAATAAATAAATAAATACATTAAAAAAAAAAAAACAAAAGATGTAAGTTAAGGTAAGCTCATGTTGTAGTAGGGTGGGCCCATAATCCAATATGACTGGTGTTCTTATAAGAAGAGAAGATACAGAGAGAGAGACACACAGGGAAAAGGCCATGTGACAAAGGAGGCAGAGATTGGAGGTATGCGTCTAGAAGCTGAAGACCACCAAAGAGGAGACACCAGAGGCAAAGAGAAAAGTCATGGAACGGGTTCTCCCCTCCAGCCTTTAAAGACAGCATGGCCCTGCCCATGCCTTGACTTCACACTTCCAGCATTCAGAACTGTGAGACAATAAATTTCTGTTGTTTCAAGCTATGCAATTTGTGGTACTTTGTTACAGCAGCTCCAATAAATGAATACAACTTGGATATGTGCTACTGTATTGGTATCTTATGGACATTATAAAACATATAGAAATAGGTATTGAAAATGGGTAAAAATGAAAAAAACTAATATTTGAAAACAATTTTATCTTGTTTCCTGCATGCAAAACGTTTGAGAGCAATAAGACTGAATATTTGCTGTTTTAAAATTAACTTATTTTGGAATATGTTTACATTTTCAGAAAAATTGCAAAGATAGTACAGCGAGCTCTCCAGAGCCCCTCCTGGTGTGGACCGGGTGGGTGGGAGAGCACAGTGCCTCCCAGATCAACAGGCAGCTTGACACCTCCGAACACTGACCTTGGAGTAGGAGACCAACGTGAATGTCTAACGCAGCTGCCCACCATCTTCCTACCTATGTTTCCTCATCTGAAAACAGGGATGATAATACCTCCCTCATAGAGTCGTTGTGCAGACGAAGTAAATCCTAGCTTATCCGGTGCTAAACGACTCTGGAGAAGACATCTGACTCTTTAAGGCACAGTTTCCTCCTCTGTAAAGTGGGGAGAGTCACACCTTCCCTATAAGTTTTTAATGGCGTGCGAAGTTGTTTAACTCTAGGCCACCGGGTCTTCCCGTTCTTTATCCCTCAGACATGTTTTCTAGGCTTCTCCTTAAACAGAGTACTTGGTTGCGGTGGCAAAAATGCCAAAAGGCAGATCAAATATCTACATGGTATGTTAGGATGCACCAGGAAAACTTGCTGTGAGACATACAGCTTGTGGCACTAACAGTATTGACATGTGTGCATGTCGGGGCGGGGGCGGGGGTGGGAGAGGGAGAATGGCGCCCCCTTAAGGACCTTCCAGTCTTGATATTCTTCGTACCTACCAAGATAAGCCAAATCCAGGCTTGATGCTTTTATGCTGGGAGTAGTCCTCAGCTCTGTCTGGAAAATTCCAGGAGGAGGCTTCTTCAGTATATATGTCTGAAAAGAGCTGATTTGTTCTAAAACGAGCAAATGTGTGGGCTGCTACGCACCACTGCTCCTCGGCTCCGCCCCGCCCCCACTTCTCCCAGCGCCAGTCTTGCTTTCAGCTGAGGAACCTCTGCCACCCCCGCTCCTTTTCTCCCCCGGACTCCCTCAGGGGGAGGGGACACTCCCAGGGTCTGGACTTCAGCCCTTTTCTCCTCCTTTTTCCATGACGACTAAGATCACAGAACACTCATTTTAGAGCAGATTGTTCTTAGATCGTTTAGTCAACGTTTCTCAATCCTGGTTATACTTTGGAGTCTCTTGGTGGAGCTTTTAAAGCATACACACTCCTGGGTCCCACCGTCGGAGATGCTGGGGAGAAGCCAAGGCATTGGCATTAAAAAAAATACTCCCAGGTGATTCTAAATCCAGCCATGATTGAGGACCAGCCCAGGGTTTCAGGCCACCTCTTGCTGAAGGCAGAGGTCTTGTCTCTCTTGTTTACGACTGTATCCCCTAGCAACACAAATATTTGTTGAACGAATGATCAAACTTACTCCTTGGAGCCGTGGGCAGCCCCTTGGATGCCGTGGCCGGTTGGGGAGATGAGGGCCAATTTACTGGGCTCCAGGCCCTCATTTTTATCTGTTAATTTTTAAATATATACTTCCAGGTAGGATATGGAAACTTGTCATTTACTATTAAGTCTGGTTGTTGTAGACAAAAAAAACTGGAAAATTTCTCCTGATGCAGCAAGATGGCCTAAGAACAAGCGTTCTCATGATAAAACGCCAACACATGTTGATTAATAAGTATAATTTAAGTTTAAGAATAATTTAATTACACATTTATGGAGTTCAATACAACACTATAGCCATTTTTCCTACTAGACTTTATTTTTTAGAACAGTTTTAGATTTACAGGAAAGTTGTTAAGACAGTACAGAGTTCCCACATACCTTGTACCCAGTTTTCCCCTACTATTAATTTTTTACATGAGTAAGGTATATTTATTATAATTAATGAACCAGTATTGATACATTATCATTAACTAAAGTTCATACTTTATTCAGATTTCCTTAGTTTTTACCTAATGTCCTTTTTCTGTTTCAGGATCCCATCCATGACACACTACATTTGTTGTCATGTAGCCTTAACACTCTTCAATGTTGTGATATTTTCTCAAATTTTCCTTCTTTTGAAGGCTTTGACCAGTTTTGAGGAGTACGGGTCAGATTTTTATAGGATTCCCCTCTATTGGAATTTGTCTGTTTTTCTCATGGTTAGGTTGGGGTTATGAGTCTGGGGGAGGAAAGCCACAGAGGTAAAGTGTCATTCTCATCACATCATATCAAGGGTATGTACTATCAACATGACTTATCACTGTTACTGTTGACCGAGATCAACTGGCTGAAGTAGTGTTTGTTACATTCCTCCACTGTATGGTTACTCTTTCCATCCCTGCCCTTTTCCTACTGTATTCTTTGGAAAGGAATTGCTATGTGCAGCCCAACCTTAAGGGATGGGTAGTTAGGTAACCTTGCTTGAGGGAGTGTTATCTACATAAATTATTTGGAATTCTACTTGGAAGATTTCTCTCTTTTCTTTGTTCTTTCTTTCCTTCCTCCCTTCCTCCCTTTCTTTCTTCCTCTCTCCCTCCACCCCTCCCTCCCTCCCTCCCTTCCTTCCTTTCTATTTATTCAATCATTTATTTATATCAATATGGACTCTGGATATATATTTTATACTTTAGGTTATAATCTAACACTCCTTTATTTATTTTTTTTACTCAAATTGTTCCAGCTTTGGCCATTGGGAGCTTTTCCTGTCGGCTGTTATAGATGACCATCTTTTTTTTTAGTACTTCTTTACTCTCTGGCATAACAACTTGCTACAGGCTCATCATGCATATTTCCTGCCAGATTGTAGCCATTTAAAGTGTATTTGAATTGTTCTTGTGTACTCCTGAATTTCGGGTTAATGTATATTTTTCTCAGAATAATTAAAAATTTTTTAAAGTATTACAGGGAGATTGGTTCAAGATTGCAGAGTAGAAGGATGTGTGTTCACTCCCTCTTGTGAGAGCACCGAAATCACAACTAAGTGCTGAACAAACAAACAGAGATGAACAATACAATAAATGAAATGAAAAATACACTAGAAGGAATCAATAGCAGAATAACTGAGGGAGAAGAACGGATAAGTGACCTGGAAGACAGAACAGTGGAATTCACTGCTGTGGAACAGAATAAAGAAAAAAGAATGAAAAGAAATGAAGAGAGCCTAAGAGACCTCTAGGACAACATTAAATGCAACAATATTCGCATTATAGGGGTCCCAGAAGGAAAAGAGAGAGAGAAAGGACCCAAGAAAATATTTGAAGAGATTATAGTCGAAAACTTCCCTAACATGGGAAAGGAAATAGCCACCCAAGTCCAGGAAGCACAGAGAGTCCCAGGCAGGATAAACCCAAGGAGAAACATGCCAAGACACATAGTAATCAAATTGAAAAAATTAAAGACAAAGAAAAATTATTGAAAGCAGCAAGGGAAAAATGACAAAAAACATACAAGGCAACTCCCATAAGGTTAACAGCTGATTTCTCAGCAGAAACTCTACAAGTCAGAAGGGAGTGGCATGATATATTTAAAGTGATGAAAGGGAAGAACCTACAACAAGATGACTCTACCCGGCAAGGATCTCATTCAGATTCGATGGAGAAATCAAAAGCTTTACAGACAAGCAAAAGCTAAGAGAATTCAGCACTACCAAACCAGCTCTACAACAAATGCTAAAGGAACTTCTCTAAGTGGGAGACACAAGAGAAGAAAAGGACCTACAAAAACCAAATCCATAACAATTAAGAGAATGGTAATAGGAACATACATATCGATAATTACCTTAAACATGAATGGATTAAATGCTCCACCCAAAAGATACAGGCTCACTGAATGGATACAAAAACAAGACCCATATATATGCTGTCTACAAGAGACCCACTTCAGACCTAGGGACACACACAGACTGAAAGTGAAGGGATAGAAAAAGATATTACATGCAAATGGAAATCAAAAGAAAGCTGGAGTAGCAATACTCATATCAGATAACATAGACTAAAATAAAGAATGTTACAAGAGACAAGGAAGGACACTACATAATGATCAAAGGATCAATCCAAGAAGAAGATATAACAATTATAAATATATATGCACCCAACTTAGGAGCACCTCAATACATAAGGCAACTGCTAACAGCTATAAAAGAGGAAATTGATGGTAACACAATAATAGTGGGGTACTTTAACACCTCACTTACACCAATGGACAGATCATCCAGACAGAAATTAATAAGGAAACACAAGCTTTAAACGACACAGTAGACCAGATAGATTTTATTGATATTTATAGGACATTCCATCCAAAAACACTTTCTTCTCAAGTGCACATGGAACATTCTCCAGAATAGATCACATCTTGGGTCACAAATGAAGCCTCAGTAAATTTAAGAAAATTGAAATCATATCAAGCATCTTTTCTGACCACAATGCTATGAGATTAGAAATGAATTACAGGGGAAATAACGTAAAAAACACAAACACATGGAGGCTAAACAATATGCTACTAAATAACCAAGATATCACTGAAGAAATCAAAGAGGAAATCAAAAAAAAACCTAGGGACAAATGACAATGAAAACACGACGACCCAAAATCTATGGGAGGCAGCAAAAACTGTTCTAAGAGGAAAGTTTATAGCAATACAATCCTACCGCAAAAAACAAGAAAAATCTCAAATAAACAATCTAACATTACACTTAAAGGAACTAGAGAAATAAGAACAAACAAAACCCAAAGTTAGTAGAAGGAAAGAAATCATAAAATCAGAGCAGAAATAAATGAAATAGAAACAAAGAAAACAATAACAAAGATGAATAAAGCTAAAAGCTGGTTCTCTGAGAAGGTAAACAAAATTGATCAACCTTTAGCCAGACTCATCAAGAAAAAGAGGGAGAGGACTCACGTCAATAAAATTAGAAACGAAAAAGGAGAAGTTACAACAGACACTGCAGAAATACAAAGCATCCTAAGAGACTACTACAAGCAACTCTATGCCAATAAAATGGACAACCTGGAAGAAATGGAGAAATTCTTAGAAAGGTATAACCTTCCAAGACTAAACCAGGAAGAAATAGAAAATATGAACAGACCAATCACAAGTAATGAAATTGAAACTGTGATTAAAAATCTTCCAACAAACAGAAGTCCAGGACCAGATGGCTTCACAGGTGAATTCTATCAAACATTTAGAGAAGAGCTAACACCCATCCTTCTCAAACTCTTCCAAAAAATCTCAGAGGAAGGAACACTCCCAAACTCACTCTATGAGGCCACCATCACCCTGATACCAAAACCAGACAAAGGTACTACAGAAAAAGAAAATTACATACCAATATCATTGATGAATATAGATGCAAAAATCCCTAACAAAATACTAGCAAACAGAATCCAACAACACATTAAAAGGATCATTTACACCATGATCAAATGGGATTTATCCCAGTGATGCAATGATTCTTCAATATACGCAAATCAATCAATGTGATACACCATAGTAACAAATTGAAGAATAAAAACCATACAATCATCTTAATAGATGCAGAAAAAGCTTTTGACAGAATTCAATGCCCATTTATGGTAAAAACTCTCCAGAAAGTGGGCATAGAGGGAACCTACCTCAACATAATTAAGGCCATATATGACAAACCCACAGCAAACATCATTCTCAATGCTGAAAAACTGAAAGCATTTCCTCTAAGATCAGGAACAAGATAAGGATGTCCACTCTCACCACTATTGTTCAACACAGTTTTGGAAGTCCTAGCCACAGCAATCAGAGAAGAAAAAGAAATAAAAGGAATACAAATCGGAAAAGAAGAAGTAAAGCTGTCACTCTTTGCAGATGACATACTATACATAGACAATCCTAAAGATGCCACCAGAAAACTACTAGAGCTAATCAATGAATCTAGTAAAGTGCAGGATACAAAATTAATGCACCGAAATCTCTTGCATTCCTATACACTAACAACAAAAGATCAGCAAGAGAAATTAAGGAAACAGTGCCATTTACCATTGCAACAGAAAGAATAAAATACCTAGGAACAAACCTACCTAAGGAGGTAAAAGACCTGTACTCAGAAAACTATAAGACACTGATGAAAGAAATCAAAGATGACACAAACAGATGGAGAGATATACCATGTTCTTGGATTGGTAGACTCAATATTGTGAAAATGACCATACTACCCAAAGCAATCTACAGATTCAATGCAATCCCTATCAAATTACCAGTGGCTTTTTTTTTTACAGAACTAGAACAAAAAATCATAAAATTTGTATGGAGACACAAAAGACCCCGAATAGCCAAAACAGTCTTGAGGGGAAAAAACAGAGCTGGAGGAATCAGCCTCCCTGACTTCCGACTATACTACAAAGCTACAGTAATCAAGACAATATGGTACTGGCACAAAAACAGAAATATATATCAATGGAACAGGATAGAAAGCCCAGAGATAAACCCACACACCTATGGTCAACTAATCTATGACAAAGGATGCAAGGATATACAATGGAGAAAAGACAGCCTCTTCAATAAGTGGTGCTGGGAAAACTGGACAGCTACATGGAAAAGAATGAAATTAGAACACTCCCTAACACCATACACAGAAATGAACTCAAAATGGGTTAAAGACCTAAATGTAAGACTGGACACTCTAAAACTCATAGAGGAAAACATACGAAGAACGCTCTTTGACCTAAATCACAGCAAGATCTTTTTTGGTCCACCTCCTACAGTAATGGAAATAAAAACAAAAATAAACAAATGGGACCTAATGAAACTTAAAAGCTTTTGCACAGCAGGAAACTACAAACAAGCCGAAAAGACAACCCTCGGAATGGGAGAAAATATTTGCAAACGAATCAATGGGCAAAGGATTAATCTCCAAAATATATAAACAGCTCATGCAGCTCAATATCAAAGAAACAAACAACCCAATCCAAAAATGGGCAGAAGATCTAAATAGACATTTCTCCAAAGAAGACATACAGATGGCCAAAAAGCATGTGAAAAGCTGCTCACCATCACTAATTATTAGAGAAATGCAAATCAAAACTACGAGGTATCACCTCACACCAGTTAGAATGGGCATCATCAGAAAATCTACAAACAACAAATGCTGGAGAGGATGTGGAGAAAAGCGAACCCTCTTGCACTGTTGGTGGGAATATAAATTGATACAGTCACTATGGAGAACAGTATGGAGGTTCCTTAAAAAACTAAAAATAGAATTACCATATGACCCTGCAATCCCACTACTGGGCATATAACCAGAGAAAACCATAATTCAAAAAGACACATGCACCCCAATGTTCATTGCAGCACTATTTACAATAGCCAGGTCATGGAAGCAACCTAAATGCCCATCAACAGAATGGATAAAGAACATGTGGTACATATACACAATGGAATATTGTTCAGCCGTAAGAAGGAACGAAATTGGGTCATTTGTAGAGACGTGGATGGATCTAGAGACTGTCATATAGAGTGAAGTAAGTCAGAAAGAGAAAAACAAATATCGTATATTAACTCATATATGTGGAACCTAGAAAAATGGTACAAATGAACTGCTTTGCAAGGCAGAAATAGAGACACAGATGTAGAGAACAAACGTATGGACAACAAGGGGGGAAAGCGGCAGGGTTGGTGGTGGGAGGAATTGGGAGATTGGGATTGACATATATACACTAATATGTATAAAATAGATAAATAATAAGAACCTGCTGTATAAAAAATAAATAACATAAAATTCAAAGTTAAAAAAAAAGTATTACAGAGGTGTGTGAGGCAGTTACAGGTTTTGTGATGTTGGTCAGATTTTAAAATTTGTAACTTGTGATTTCTTTCCTTGGTTGATATAAATATAATTTTTATACCTAATTTGATATTCATAATTTTGCATATTTTTCTTTTTAAACATTCCCCTGATTATAAAAATCTTAGGCCTGGTGAGCCCATGGTGCCCCTTGGCTGCATAAGCGAGCCAAGACACTTAGGAATGAAGTCTAGATCTTCAACAGTCAGGGTCAAGAAAAAGAATGCCGAAATATGTACATGGGAAAACCTGGCCATCCCATGGGCCAGGACAGCTGAGCCTTCCCTTAAACAGGTTGCTGACCACAGGCCTTTGTTAAGATAAGATCCTTGCTTTGCCAATAATGTAACTTCAGTTGTTGTATTTGTTATTTTACTAAGCACATGGTACTAGTGATTCATTCAATAAACATTCAGTGACAACACTGCCTATGTGTTAGGCATCTTGCTGGGCATAGCTGGAAATAATAAGTAAGACAAAGTCTTCAACTCCAAGGAACCTACACTGCAGAGAAAGTGATAAGATAGGGAGGTACACGAATAATTAGCAATGGAATGCAACAGGAGCTCTGGGGCCATAAAATTCTTCAGGGGAGACTTATTCTTTCTTGAGGGGTCAGGGAAGGCTTCATAGAGAAAGGGATATTTGGATTGGGTCTTGACATATGAGTAGAAGTATGCCAGGCAGAGAAAGGGTCATTTCTGGTAAGGGAGTAGCATGGCTGTATTAGTAAGACAGGGTTGTGAAAGGGCCTGCCAGGGACATCAGGACATCTAGAGGATTCAATGAGGCCAAAAATGTAATTGTGATTCTTTCAGTATCCTTTCCTAGAGTAACAGTTCCTGTGCCAGATTCATCTTTGTAACTCTAGCACCTTGACAGTTTACAGTGAATAGTAGGTGCTCAAGAACAGTTGTTCAGTGAATAAAAAAACATGCAGCACTTGTTCTAAATTGACTTCTTCAATGAATGTGAATATTTGGCTATAAAGTTGTCCAGTATAGCATCACATATAATAATAAAAATCTCAAAAGAATCTAAATTTCCAGGAAAAGTGGATTGGTTAGACAAAGTGTGGTATATTCATTAATATAATAGAATTCAAAGTAGCTAATAATAACAATAAAGTTATATTTGGTAATACGAAACAGTAGTTATAGTATATTATTGAGGGGGAAGAGGAGATTACAAAACAAAATAAACAACATGAGCTCAGTTTTGTAAATTATGTGTGTGTGTGTGTCTGTGTGTGTGTACACATGCATTCATGAATGTCTATATATGAAAAATTTGGAAGGATTTTTATAAATAAATTACAGATTATTTCAATTTTCTCCTTTCCCCCCCTAATTTCTCTATAATGCATATACATTAAATATGTAAAAAGAAAAATGTTTTTCGAAGACTCACATTTTGGCAAAACATGTTTATTGAAAAAACATAAAATAATAACTGAAAGAGTTCCTTATTAAAATGCTGATACTGGGCTTCCCTGGTGGCGCAGTGGTTGAGAGTCCGCCTGCCGATGCAGGGGACACGGGTTTGTGCCCCGGTCCGGGAAGATCCCACATGCCGTGGAGCGGCTGGGCCCGTGAGCCATGGCCGCTGAGCCTGCGCGTCCAGAGCCTGTGCTCCGCAACGGGAGAGGCCACAACAGTGAGAGGCCCGCGTACCGCAAAAAAAAAAAAGAAAAAAAAATGCTGATACTTGTGCAGGCACGGGTGTATGCATGTGTATACAGTGTAGCTATATCAATATTTTAAAACCTTGTTGCCTCACATTGAATAGTCTTTTCTTATGCATCGTCTCATTTAATCTTCGCTACATGCCTGGGTTAGAGGCCAGGATGGCATTATTGTGGGTGAGAAGGAGTGAGTGTTGGTAACCGATGTTCACAGCCTCAGTCTTACCTCTGTGCACACAGCTGGTAACTGGTTGAGCTGGAACACATCCATAAGCCCCTTGACTCCAGGGGCCAGAGCATTTTTCTTTATTATTCTAGAGATTATCCTGGGAGAGGCAAAAAATAGCCATATTAGTAAACCAGGGCTTTTTCCTGACATCATAGCCCTTAAAAATCATGCTGTAGAATATTTGATGATATGCAAACATTTCCATAAAAATTCTTAAGTGAAAAAAGCAAATTACAAAAGTATGATTCCATTTTAGTAAAAAACTAAAATGTTTGCATAAACACATGAAAAAACTTGAACTAGGATATATTGTCAAGTGCAAAATGCTAGATGCAGTGCATGTAACATGCTGCCTTTTACAGTAAGAAAGGTGTAAAATAAGAATTTATGCTTGTATTTGTATCTTCATTAAGGAACAACAGAAGGATACACAAACGGCCAAAAGTGTTCACCTAAGAGGGTGGGAGTGGGCGAGAAACATGATAGAGGGAGGAGGGGTGGAGACAACACTTCTTAAGGAATATCTTTTTAATATCACTTTGATTTTGAACTATTCAAAAACCTAAAATTTTAAAAATCTAGTAAACATACCAAAATGCATATTTTTGGGTGGTGGAGAAACATGTAATGTTTATTTTCTTCTCTTGGTACATCTGTATTTTCTCAGTGTTTTACAAGTGTAAGAAAAGGAGTTATTTTTAAACCATTTCTTCTAAACTTATTAAAGTCTTTGTACCCTTGGTTGAAAAGAGGACTTGAACGAGATTTCTAAAGGATTTTGGGAAAAGGGCATTCTGTAGTATACTGTAAATGTGAATTCTTTTTTCACCTGAAACTGTTTATTACTTTAGTCGGCCAAGATACATTCTGGACCTGGTTTCCATTGTAAGAAAAGCAGTAGTCCCCAGAACTCCTCCTAGAATTGCATTCAAAACATGGCTCCAGCTGAAAGATGAAATGCAGATTTCCCACTGAAGGCCTGTCCTCCCCACCCTCCACCCCTGCATGTTGATTCAGGTAATGCTTTAAAAAAAATCCCTTACCACTTATTCTCAGGGAAATGCAAGAAGTCTAATCCAAAGATATTCCCTGAGCTGTTAGCATTTTTGATTGATTGTGAATTTAATATATTTTTAACTCAATTCAAGTGCTTTTCTCTCAGGAGATTGCTCCTCTGTTTCTGGTCTGTGTTGCCTGAGTTGTAGGCAGTGATGTCTGGCTGGGTGTTTGTGGACACGTTTTCTGGGCAAGACTATTTGAGAAATACTGACATTTCCCCTAGCTTTCTCCTTAGGCATCAACCCAGTTTGTCTCCCCATCCCTGTTGGGGCTCCAGGCTCTTTCTTGGAAGATAAGAATCTGCTTTCGTCTTCACAGTCTCTCTCAGATTTTTTTCTTTCTCTCCTTCTCCAGACTTGTCTCTATTCCACAGCCTGGGTCTTTGCCCAGCCAGCTTCCGAACCATGCTGTCTTCCTAAGCACAGAGGCCTCTGCTTCAAATTTGGAGGGACCTCAGAGACCTTTTTAGTTTGCAAATCAGGAATTTCCCCTACCACATCTTTGCTGGAGAGTCCTCCAATGTCTCCTTAAACACCCCTAGTTACAGAGCTGACTACCTTTCAAATCAGCTGTGCATCCCATCACTGGTGTCAGAAAGCTGTTTTGTAAGGAAGCTGAGAACAAGCCTGTGGTCCTCTTGTTTGTTCTTTAGTTGATTTCTGATCTGGTCTGAGAGAAGGAGGATGGAGAAGAGAGGTTGTTGCCCAGCCTGACCAAAGGGAGCGGGTCCAAGACTGGCACTTGTCCACAAGGCAATGGGGGGCAGTGGGGAGTGGACCTGAAAAGAGCTCTGAATTTGGCCTCAGGAGACAAGGCTTCGTCCCAGCTCCATCTTTCAATTACTGACCTAGTTATCTCAGGCAAATCATTTGTATTCTGAATCTAGTTTCTCTCATTTATTAAAGTGGAGTTGTAGAAATAATGATGTCAAGAGGTTAATGGGAGGATTGAATGAAATCATGCAGGTGAAAATGCTTTGTACCTAAAAAGAGTTTTACAAACAAGAGCACAGTTACCATCTAAGATGCTAGATGCCCAGCTTAGTGAATCTGTGAACCAGCCCAGCCCAAGGAGGTTACAAAGTGGAGGGTTTTGGGATTTACTCTGTCTATACCTGTGTGTCATTGGCAGAATCAGCTCATGGCCACTGTTGGCCTTCTCTGAGGGGCCAAGCACATGTGATGACAGAATTTGGGCAAGTCAAAGACTGAAGGATGTGAATTTCCATCAGGTATAAAATGCTCATTTTCAAGATGAATGAGAAGGATTGGTGACTTGCCCAGTCACATAGCTCAGTAATGGTGGGCTGGACCTTGATCCCAGAAGTCAGATTTCTAGGCACAGCTCCTGGAAGTTTTCCTGACAGAAGGGCATTTGGTGTTTTGGACAGTGATCTTTTCATTGTTCAGGTCTTCCTGGCCACTGTAGCAAGTTTAACATCGGTTCCCCATCCATTAAATGGCAGTAGCATCCCCTTGTCTTATGACAATCAAAAAGGCTCCTACACATCTGCTATGGCTTCAAGGGGACAGTACCTCCCCTGGTTGACAACTTCAGCGATAGGTCCTATAAAACATTGAATTGGGGGTTAGAAAATGATGTTTGACATTAACTAACTCTGTAATCTAAAGAACTTCATGTCTCCAAGCCTTAGTTTCCTCATCTAAGAAATGAGGGAGTAGGCCTAGAGGCCCTCTGGAGTCTCCTGCATGCCTCTGTGCTCCCGGCCTCCCCTTAGCCTGCCTGCACCTGAAATGCCTCCATCAGTGAGCCTTGGTGGTTAGGTCTTAACAGCATGAGTGATTTGTGTTTGTATTTATATAAACCGTTCTGCATTCTACATGTATTCTACACGTATGGAATGTGTATTATTTTCACAGTCACAGTCATTTCCTCATTCTCTCTATTCTCTTTCATTTTTTCTCTTTCTCACCCTCTTGCTCTCTCTCCCCCATTCTTCATGCTGTCCCCTCCACCGACATCTTCCCATTGGTATTTAAGTATGCTCAAGTTTCTGTCATTCAAAAAACCAAAAAAAAAAAACAACCCCCCAAAAACCCCAACCTTTGACCAACTTCTCTCTCTTTCCTCATCACAATCAAAGCTGTTTAAGAATTACAAAAATAGTACAAAGAATTCCCACATACTCTTCACCCAGATTTCCCAAATGTTTGCATTTTATATTTGCTTCCTCTCTCTAATTTAATATAAATGCATACACATGTTTATATTTATAAATATTTTATTTTTCCCTTTCTTTCATTATGTCTGATTTCTTCTTATTTCCACTATTTTGCCAATGTGTTTTCTAACACATGGATTTATTCTTATATATATTTTCTTGAACTGTTGCACATAGGATGCTCCTTTACCCTTAAATACTTAATTTTCTATAAATATAAGTACAATTATCAAAATAAGAAAATTAATATTAACATATTATTTAATCTGCAGAACGTATTCAGATTTACCCACTGTCCCAATAATGTCCTTTATAGCAAAGGAAAATTCTGGATCATGCTTCGCATTCATCTGTCATGCTTCTTTAGAAGTTTTTTTGTTTTTTTGTTTAAATCGAACAGTTCCTCAGTTTTTTCTTTGTGTTTCATGACACTGACATTTTAAAAACTGTAGTGGCCAGGGGTTTTTGTTTGTTTGTTTGTTTTTGGTTTGGTTGTTTTTGTAGAAAATCCCTCAATTTAAGTTTGTCTGACGTTTCCTTATGATTTGAATAAGGTTATACTTCTTTGGGAGGAATACCACAAAAGTGATGCTGTGTTTTCTCAGTGCATCAGACCAAGAGGCACAGGAGGTTGATTTGTCCTATTATCGGTGATATCAATGTTCATCCCTTGGTGGTGTTAACAGGTTTTTCCACTATAAAGTTTCTACTTTGTCCATTGTAATTAGTAAGTATCTTTGGGGAGATACCCTGAGACTTTGCAAATATCCTGTTAGCCCTCAAACTCTTCACATACTAATTTTAGCACCCACTGATGGTTCTTAGCTTGAATTAATTATATTACCATAATGGTTGCCAAATGATGAGTTTCTAATTCCTTCATTCCTTCTACGTTTATTAGTGATTTAAATGCATGCTCTTTTACTTTTGTCAAATACCTTTTCAGTGTCTATCATATTATTTTTCCTCTTAGGTCTATTAATATAAATTATACTGATAGATTTGCTAGTATTGAACCATCCATGCATTCAGAGTAAAACTCACATAGGCTTTATTATTATTTTTTTAATCAATTAATTTTTGGCTGCATTGGGTCTTCGTTGCTGCACGTGGGCTCTCTCTAGCGGTGGCGAGCAGGGGCTACCCTTCATTGCGGTGTGCAGGCTTCTCATTGTGGTGGCTTCTCTTGTTGTGGAGCACGGGCTCTAGACACATGGGCTTCAGTAGTTGTGGTATGTGAGCTCAGCAGTTGTGGCACACAGGCTCTAGAGCACAGGCTCTAATTGTGGTGCACGGGCTTAGCTGCTCTGTGGCAGCATGTGGGATCTTCCTGGACCAGGGCTCGAACCCGTGTCCCCTGCATTGGCAGGCGGATTCTTAACCACTGTGCCACCAGGGAAGTCCCAGGCTTTATTATTATTTTTTTAAAACTGCTGCTGGGGGCTTCCCTGGTGGCGCAGTGGTTGAGAATCTGCCTGCCAACGCAGGGGACACAGGTTCAAGCCCTGGTCTGGGAAGATCCCACATGCCGCGGAGCAACTGGACCCGTGAGCCACAACTACTGAGCCTGCACGTCTGGAGCCTGTGCTCCGCAACAAGAGAGTCCGCGACAATGAGAGGCCTGCGCACCGTGATGAAGAGTTGCTGCGACTAGAGAAAGCCCTCGCACAGAAACGAAGACCCAATACAGCCAAAAATAATAAATAAATTAAAAATTAAAAAAAAAACTGCTGCTGGGTCTATTTGTTAATATTTTATTTATGATTTTTGCACCCATATTTATAAATTAGATTTATTTATATCTTTTGTGTATTCAGTTTGTTATTTATGTGTATCGATATTATATTCTTATTATGAAAAACATTTACAAGGTTTCTTTTTTTTTTTCCTAAGCTGTGGAACAGTTTAAATAACATTGGCATTATCACCTCGAACGGCTGGTAAAAATTCCCTGTGAAATTCTGTGAGTGTGCTGCTTTTTGAGGGAGTAGCTCTCTGATAAATTTCTCACCTCCTTTTCTGGAAATTGGTCTATTTTTATCTTATATCTGTTCTGGGGTTGATTTTAGAGAATTGTATTCTCCTAGAAATGTATTCATTTCATTCAGGCTTCCAAAGTTATCTGCATAGAATTAACAAATTAGTTTCATGATTTTTAAATTTTCTCTAATGCTTGGTTGATTTCTCCCTTGTCATTTCTTATTTTGTGAAGTTTCTTTTCACTTTCTCATTGTATCAGTTTTGTTGTTGTTGTTGTTTTTCTGCTGTAACAAATTACCACAAACATAGTGGCTTATTATCTTATATTTCAGTAGGTCAGAAGTCCAACTTAGGCGTCATCAGGCTAAAAATCAGGATGTCCACAGGGCTGTGTTCCTTTCTGTAGGCTCTAGGAGAGAAGCAGATTCTTTGCATTTTCCAGTTTCTAGCGGCTGCCTGCATTCCTTGGCTTATGGTCTCTTCTTTTCATCTTCAAGCCAGTAATGGCAGGACAAAGTCTCACATGTCTCTCTGACCCATCACCCATTGTTACCTCTCTCTCTGGCCTCAACCAGGAAAGGTTCTCTGATTTTTTTTTTTTTTTTGCGGTACACGGGCTTCTCACTGTTGTGGCCTCTCCCGTTGCGGAGCACAGGCTCCGGACGCCCAGGCTCAGCGGCCGTGTCTCACGGGCCCAGCCGCTCTGCGGCATGTGGGATCTTCCCAGACCGGGGCATGAACCCGTGTCCCCTGCATCGGCAGGCGGACTCTCAACGACTGCGCCACCAGGGAAGCCCAGGCTCTCTGATTTTAAGGACTCATGGGTTAGGTTGAATCCACCTGGATAACTCCCCCTATCCTCATGTCCTTCACCCCAATCACATCTGCAAAGTTCCTTTTGCCATGGAAGGTAACATATTCACAGGTTCTAGGGATTAGAGTGTGGACATCTTCAGGAGGTCATTCTATGTGCCATACACTTTTTTTTCTTGATAAGATTGGTTAAATTTTAAGCTACTTTATTATTTTTTTCTTTTATTCATTTCATCTTGATTTATTCTTATTTCTACTATTTTCAGTTTCCTAACACATTGGTTTATTCTTTTTCTTTCTACTTTTCTATTCTTTATTTTGTTGTTCTTTTTATAATTTTGGAGTCATATGCTTAAATTAATTTCTCTTCTATCTTCTCTATCAGTACAAATAAAGGTATGGAATCTCCTCTGCACGTTGCTTTAACTCTAGGTTCTGATATGTTGTTTTCATTATTATTGTTTCTAGATAGATTACACACTTAGTTGTTATTCTCCTTTAAGCCTAAGAAATGTTTAAGACAGAACTTTAACATTCTTTTTATTTTCTGAAGGTGGAAGTGTCTTTATTTTCTGATTTTCTTATTGTTACTGGTTTTATTATACATTGATCTGAGAATGCTTTCTTACAGCCTAACACTTAGTTGAGTTTTGTGAATGTTTCATGGGCCCTTGCGGGGGCTGGAGAAAGTATTCTTTTTTTTCAGGGTACAGAGTTGAAATTTTATCTATCAGACTTCCTTACTAATAATTATGTATATATATGATCTTATCTATCATTGTTTATCCACTTGACCTGTCATCACTGAGAGAGGTAAATTTTCCTACTAATGTGTTTGTGTCTATTTCTTCTTGTATCTTTTATAATTTATGGTATGTAATGGTTGTTATATTACTTGGTGTATAGATTTTCATAACTATTATATCTTCATTGTGGATCTTTCTTATCTCATTCAGTATGATTTTTTGATGTACAAAAGCTTTTAAGGTTTTACGTGGTCAAATTTTATCAATATTATCCACTATGGTTTCCGTGTTTTGGATCATGCTTAAATAGGCTATCTTTACTCTCAGCTTTTAAAATTATTTAGTCATGCTTTCTTCCAGTAGTTTTGTGGTTTTGTTTTTTACATAAAAATTTTTAAAAATCATCTGGAATTTATTTTGATGTAAAGAGTAAGTAGGTGCCTCCCTTCACTCCCCAACCTTAGTCTTTTCAGATGGCTTATCAGATGTCTAAGCATCTTTACTGAATAATCAGTTTATAGGAAACATCTGTTTTATCTGCCGCCTGCCCAGAGTCCTTTGACTCTTTTAATAACAGGCCCTCGATTTTCCTCGGGGAACCACCTTTCAGTCCATACGATTTGTTTGGAACTGATGCTAGCTCCTGCTCCAGGGTTGGGTATATAAATCAACCTTGGTATCATTTCCCTGGCCATGGTTATTGGTTCAGGGCTGGGGCATGACCCAAGCTAAGACGATCAGAGTCAAGATGACTCAGCATTAAGACTCTTATTGGTATTATTTCAGAAGAGATAGTCTTTTACTGTTGGACTTGAAGCTGTAAAAGTGCAAGCCTGGGCTTTCAGGGACTACCACCATGTGTAGCCCAAGAATGAAACTAACCCAATGAAAAGCAGAGTGTGTGTGATAGAGACTAGGTACTGATGAAATTATCTGAGCCTCTGGATCCAACTGTGTCTTACCCCTGGACTTGTCAGTGATCTGAGCCAATTTACACATATACAGCTGGAGTTTTCACTTGCTAACAGAAGACCCTCTAAATGAAAAAAAATCCGCTAACTTGAAATAATGTTTTTTATCATATATAAAATTCTGATATAAGCATATCCCTCTAATCTGTTCCATTGACCTATTTATCTGTTCTAAGTTTCATAAATTAGAGGAAATTTGTTTTCAGATAACTTTTGTTCAGTTAGCTCAATGTTTAAAAACATTTTGAATTTGAATGTTGCTGTGAGTGTTGGCTGGTAACTGTTTTTGGCTACCCCCTTCTTCAGAGAATCATTCTTGACCAAATAGGAGGCCTCCCACCATGGAGGCTATGCCCCCTGGCCACCCCAGACGCTGCTAATGACTGACTGGTGGGCGTGGCATTAAAAAAGGCCAATTCTCTTTTCTCAAAGTGAGACTGTGTTCTAGAGCATTCTTGCTTAGCTTTCTCCCATGCCCTTTCCTACTGCCTTTACTCCTCCTGTCCTGAGAATACTTCCCAATAAGTCACTTGTGCAAATCCCAATCTCAGGCTCTACTTCTGGGGGACCTGACCTAAGAAAGAGGGAATTCTTTTCAGCTATCGTCAACACTCATTCCTATTCTCAACACTCACTAACGGGACGGAGTAGCCTTTCTAACAACTGAAGCAATGCAGATTAAGGATGCTAATTTTTTAAAATGTATCTGCAAAGTTTTCTGGATCTACTCATCTTTCAAGGCATGCCAGAAAATCAACATTGGACAATGGCCAATGGGTATATTTATTTATTCAGGCAAGATTTTCAGAGGATGATAAAACAATTAGGCGAAATTTAGCTGAGGAATGGGCTGCTTATTAATTACGAGTAGGGAAAAAGTACTTTTTGGCATCTCTGAGTTAACCAAGTGACCGAACTCAGCATCAGTTACATCGGGGCAAATTGACATCACGTGCCTCTTGAGGTGATGTGCTAGGAAGCACACAATAACACATTAAGTAGCAGTCCTGTCAAAAATGTTTAACCTGAACGCAATCATGAGAAATCATCAAATTCAGCTTGTGAGACTTCCTACTAGACAATAGGCTCAGAGAATGTCGTTTCACTCAAGAGCTTGCACTTTTCACTTTTCATTGAAAAGTACATACATAGGCAGGAGGATAGATGAACTTAAATATTCACATGTGTTCATTATATGATTCTTACAGCTTTTCATAGACTTGAAATAAAAAATCAAATTTGCAAAGGAAATAAAGTACCTTTCATAGAAGCACACAAAAATGTATTCTATATAAAAATCTCATGTGCTTGCAATTTGGTGTGCATCATTCGATTAAACAGTTAAAACCTATTTTGTCAAATCATATTGTGAAATGTGCATTACGATTATAGTCAATACTCATTTTATTTCAGCTTATAAGATTTTCCAGCTCCTATTAACAAAAAGTAAAATTATATGCTAGCTGCCAGACTAGTTAGTTTTGCAACATATATACCTTTCTTTTAAATTAAATACATGGGAAATTTAATCATAATGTCTAATGAAATAAATGGAGCTATTTTGGCTTTTTAATGCATTATTTTATTGCATTATCCCCAAAAGCTTTCCACTAGAATATTCCACAATATTCACACGAACACACATTGACTGAAGTGTGAAGTACACATTACTTGCCTTCAGTAATAGCCATCCCGTTAATAATAATTGATAACTTTAGCCACATATCACACTGGGTAATTAGAAGATAATGAATACTACCATTATTATCTTGTTTTGATAACTCCAATATGATTAATTATATTTGCTCTGCATCAGTTTGATTTTGACCTGACTGCTTTTAGTAATCTTTCTTACATTATGTGCTACAAAATATATTATTCCAAGCTTTTATATTGTTTCTTAAAATTTTTCCTAACACATTTATTTGATTTGAAAAATGACATCAGACTCTGACAAAAAGTAGTACATAGTCAGGTTTGGATGATAGGTTTGAACATGAGGCCCAGCTTTGCCAGAGGTGTCCTAGTAAACATTTTTCAGAATGTTTAGTACTGAATGATCTAAATGGAACCTCTGAAGTTTTGATAAAATAGAGGTAAAGCATGCGATAAAACAAAAGCATTTAAACTAAAAATATTGAGTAATATGGCAGAGTATGAAGTGGCACCCATGATCCCTGTTTCCTAGGATTCCTGCCTGTGTGTCATCCTCCCCCGCCCCCTTGAGTGGGTGTGGGACCTTGGGATTGCTTCTGACCAAGAGAATACAGCAAAGATGATGGGATTGAGTGATTGTGTTAATGTGATTATGTTAGATGAGGTTGTAGCACCAGTTTTGTTAGGAGAGACTCCCTTGTGTTGAAGAAGCAAGTGGCCATACTGGGAAGACCCGTGTGGCAAGGAGCTGAGGGTGGCCCCTAGCTGGCAGACAGCAAAGAACTAAATGCTGCCAACAACCACGTGAATTTAGAAGTGGATCCTGTCCCCGTTGTGCCTCAGATGAGACTTCTGTCCCAGCTGACACCTTGATTGCAGCCGTGGGAGACCCTGAAGTAGAAGAGCCAGTTAAGTCATGCCTGGACTCCTGACCCGCAGAAATTGGGAGAAAATAAATGTGTGCTGTTTTAAGCCACTGTGTTTGTGGTAATAGTGTTGTGCACTAACAGATACCTAAAACAAATGGCAAAGATATGTTGAAATCCATATTTCAACTTTTGGAAACTATCAGTTTCCTATAAGTACTATTAGGTACAAGTCCAGGTGAAAGAATTACAGACATAATGGGCAGCAGTGATTCTCAAACTTGAGCATGCATCAGAAACACCTGGAGGTCTTGCTGGTAAAACACAGACCGCTGGTACCACCCCCAGAGTTTCTGATTCAGCAGGCCTGGGGTGGGGCCTGAGACTTTGCATTTCTAACAAGTTGCCAGATGATGCTAACGCGGCTTGTCTGAAATCCACACTTTGAAAACCACTGATGTAGAGGCATTTGGTAGCTAAGTCTTGGTAAAACTTTTTTGGTATACTCATGAGAAATTGAGAAAATGATTAGATTCTAGTAACTGGTAATTTTTACTTTTGTAAGTTAAATTGTTGTCAATAGACCTAAGGAGCTGTTAGTTGATAGATCATTTAAAATAATTTCTGATGAAAGATCAGTATGTGAATTTTGGCATATAACTTGAAAAGACTTCCAAGAATGGAATGGCATTTCTATTAAAAAACACATACACACAACTCCTTCCAACTCCTTCCATTCCTAAGTACTTGTTTAAGTGAACAAGGTATATTGGTTGGGGTTGGTTAAACTGCTGTTACAAATGGACTCAAACATGGTTCAAACATCACCAAGGTTATTTCTTAATTGGCAGGCGTTCTGCATGTGGTGAATCAGAGACCCTGGCTTCTCCAACTGGAGGAGAGCATGGAGGAAGTACACATGCTTTCTTAATAGCCCTAGCCCAGAAATAGCACACGTTATTGTCCCTCAGTGAGAACAAAGTGACATGACCACTGTAACTATCTGGGTCCAGTCGAGAGAAACCATGAAGTAATCTGAATAGGAAGAATTTATTAACTGTAACAGGAGATTGGAATAACAAGAGACTGGCAGTTCAGAAGTAAAGCAATAGCAGATAAAGAACAGATACTACTCACAGAGCTGAGATAGGGTGCCCATGGAAGCGTCCCTCCTTCTCCACCCTCAGGGCTGAGTCACCCTTGTTGGCGAGGTGTATTTGAGGGCCCTCGAAATCACACTCAGGTTCAATGATTTGTGAGAAGGACTCAAAGAACTCAGAAAACCTGTTGTACTCAGGGTTATGGTTTATGAGAGTGAAAGTATATAGATTAAAATCAGCAAGGAAAAAGGCACTAGGGCAGAGTCCAGGGGAGACCAGATACAAGCTTCCACTTGTCCTCTCCCAGTGGAGTCATATGGACAGAATTTAATTCTCTCAGCAACGATGTGTGAAAACATTTATAAAGTACTGCCAATGAGGGAACCTCACCTGAGCCTTGCTGTCCAAGGCTCACTGCCCACATGTGTGACCTTACTTACTCAGTCTCCAGTCCTTCCAGAGGTCAGTTGATACTGTGAGGTCCAAGGCCTCCCCTCACTCTCCACATAAATCACATTGTTAGCATAGACTGCCAGCATGGCCCAAGGTCCTAGTTAAACAAAGTTACCCTTCTCAAGCAGAATATTCCAAGGACTTAGAGGTTAATTCCCAGGAGCCAGGCAAAGGCCAAGCTTTTTTTGGAATGTGCAGGGCTTGGACAATGTAAAACTGCAGTAGACGTCATGGCTATGGCTCATTGAAAGGCAGAGGAATGTCTGGCTGGTGGAACTTGATGGAAATCCACCCTTTTGGATGCCACAGAAAACTGCTCAAGGCACTTTGCTACAAAACTGCCTGGGAGGGTATGATGCCAGGGGAGCTGTTCGTTGCTGGGTGCTGCTGGCTACTGTGCATTGCAGGAGCCCTCACAGGCGCTGGAGAAGCTATGAGCATGGCAGGGGGCAGAGGCACTCTGCTACAAAATCACCCAAGATAAGTGGTGCCAGAGAAAACTGCTGGAAGCTGACTGCTGTGCACTGCAGTAGCTGGACACTGGGGAAGCTGTGGTCACATCAGCAGTCTGCACACAGGATCTAGGAAGTAAACCCTCTTCTCCTTTAATGTCACACCAGTGCCCTCTACTGACAAAGCTTCAGTGCCATCTAGCAAAGGAAAGATGTTTAAAGGGCCCAGATCCATTTCACAGAGCAAACAAAAAGGACAAATTTGAGCTGAGAGGCAATAAATTGACAACCGGCACTGCCAACTACAAGGGATGCTGGAGAATGTAGTCCAGCCAGATATCTGGCTGCAATCTTATTACCAAGAGAGAAGAAGAAAAATGACTTTGGTGGACTGCTAGCACTCTGTCACATGATATTTCTTAGCACTTACTTGAAATTGAAAATCAGGAATAGAATTGATGCTAAACCCTATCTCATTCTTGCAATGAACAAATGGAAAAAACAACACTCCCATTCTGATGAGATCATTGAGAGATTTATTTCTGATAAATTTTTACTTTTTCTGTTTCATAATTATACATCAGATTTGGCTATATATTTATGTTGTCTTGATCAATTATGAACTAATAGTTATAATAATCTCTCAATACAGAATAATATTTAACTTGTAAAGCCTTATCATCAAAGGAAATTATTTAAAATAATTTGTTGTGTACAAATATGATAAGTAAGATATAAAAACAGGATAAAAACTTCCAAGCATAAAAATATATTGGGATAAAATTTGGGGGGTGGGAACACATGGAAATATGGATTCAAGAATAAAAAGGAATGACAAAATTCTGTTAAGGAAGAGATTCTGTATTTTGGTGATAGTTAATGGTGGTAATTTAGTGATGGTGGTAATTTCATTGCTGGTGTATATTGGAAATTATATACTTTTCAACTTTTAACAATGTGATGGAAAATATTAAATGTTAACTTAAAATAGTGCTAAAGGGTGCCTTGTTTTTCAAAATTCTTTTAGAGGGTATGCAAGCAAAAAATGTGAAAACTACTGATCTAATTCATCCACCTTGGTACATGGTATGTAACAGGTGCTCAATAAATAACATATGAATAAAGAAAGACGAGACAGGAATGGTAAATAGATGTGTAAATGTAAATAATGCCCAGTGTAGACAGAGGTTGTAAGAACCAGGTAGTCCCCTACTGATACAGGTACAAATTAATACAATCTTTTTGGTGGGTCTTTTGCAGTTCACATAAATAACCTTAAAATGTGCCTACACTTTGCCCAAACAATCTATCCTCTAGGAATTTATCCTGAAAGTCATATATGAATAAAGATGCATATTACTGTATTTACTTGTTCAATAGATATTTTACGGTCATCTACTCTGTGTTGGAGAGAAAGCAGTAGCAAAATAGATATGGTCCTGCCTTCATGGAATTTATAGTCTATTGGGGAAGACAATCAACTAATCTTTCAAATAAGTGAATAATTCAGAATTATGAGACGTGCTACGAAAAAAAGATAGTGAGTGCTGAAAAAGTATACAATGGTAGAAAAGAACATATCTAGGAAGGTCAGGCAATTAAAATTATTCACTTAGGACTTCCCTGGTGGCACAGTGGTTAAGAATCTGCCTGCCAATGAAGGGGACACGGGTGCGAGCCCTGGTCCAGGAAGATCCCACCTGCTGCGGAGCAACTAAGCCCGTGCACCATGACTACTGAGCCTGCACTCTAGAGTCCACAAACCACAACTACTGAGCCCACGTGCCACAACTACTGAAGCCCGTGCACCACAAGGAAGAGTGCGCAGGCTCGCCACAACTAGAGAAAGCCTGCGTGCAGCAAGGAAGACCCAATGCAACTAAAAATAAAAAATAGTAAATTAATTTAAAAAAATTATTCACTTATTTGCTGGATTAGTAGATTGTCTTCACCTGCGGAGACCTCGGAATTGGGATTAAAGTATGTGTGGAGGTTGAGCTGGTTGGAGGTTAGGGATGGACTTGGAGGCAGTGTATTTTTTTTTATCGCTGAGGAGTATTCTGTTCTATGGTTACCACACCTTGTTTATCTGATCTCCTGTTGATGGACATTTGGGTTGTTTTGGTGGCTAGTGTGAATAAAGCTTATATAAATGTTCTTGCAGAGGTCTTTTTGTGAACAAATGTTTATCTCTCTCATGCATAAATACTTAAAATTGAAATTGCTGGATCATAGAGTATATGTATTTACTTTGATAAGAAATTGCCAAACACTGGAGCACTGCCACACTGTCATGCCATGTGGCTTTCAAGGAGCCACTAAAACTTTCTGTGCCTAGACCTCCCCATGTGTAGAATGGGGCCAATACCCCCTACCTCACAGGGCTGTTGTGAAGACTTAGAAGAACAATGTCAAATGGTTTTAATACTTTGGCGAGGGAGATGGCATAGGTGAAACCACTACTTCATGAGTTACACAAAAATGGACATTTGGTTCACTGTACCAGATACTGGAAATGTGTGTTCAGAAAAGCATTTTAAAAACTCAAAATATTACTTATTTCTAGAAATAAGAGAAATTGTCAAACAGTTTTCCAGAGTGGTTGTACTGTTTTATAGTCCCACAAGCATTGCATCCTTGCCAACATTTGGTGTTGTTAGTCTTTTTAAATTTTAGGTGTTCTGGTGGGTATCATTAAAGTCTCAAGAAGGGGAATGACTTCAGCTTAAAAAAGAATCACTCTGACTACAATGTGGAGAAGGGGTGGGAGTGGGATAAGAGTGGACGTGGTGAGACCTGTTAGGTGGTGACTGCAACAGCCCAGGTGAGATATGATGGCGAATTGGTTATGGCAGTGATGACAGAGATGGGTCTGAGAAATATTTAGATGGTAAAATTAATAGGAGTTGGCTGCTAATTAGAAGCACTAGGAAAAGCCCAAATTGTTATTTTTTGTTTATTTGATTTTGGGGGATGAAGATCACTTGGCTTGGTTTTGTATATATATTTGTGGTGCCTTAACCTCCAGTAAAGGGGACTGCTTAAATATGTCACATTACATACGTACTTTGGGATAGCATGCAGGCAGGTATTGTAGGAGAATATTTCATGATATGGAAAGATGTTCAAAATATATTGTTAAAAAATAAATTTCAAAACTACGTACAATATATAGTATAACCACATTTGAATAACAGTACAGAGAAAAGACATCTGAAATGAAGTAAAGTGTTAACTGTGATCTCCATGTTGAGTTTTCAGAGTAGTTTTAAATTTGGGCTATGTCTTTTTCTGTTTTTCTACAAAGAACATATGCTAATTGTGTAATATGAAAAAAAGTTATTTAAAAAACACTTAACATTTCAAAAAAAGAAATTTAAGAGCACAAAACAAGAAGAGAATCTCATAGGGATGGGAAAGGTGTTGGTTAACAGCATCCTCACCTCTTCTTTATCCTCAAATGGATCACCCTATACCTTCTGGGCGGGATACCTGGCCGGGATTCCTAAGCCTGTCTCAGATTTTGAGAATCTGAGAATGGAAGGGCTTAGTGAGAGAGACTGGGCTGAACCCAAACCCAGGATTTTGGAATCCATGGAGCTTTCTCTGATCCCTGTCCCCAGCTGAGAGTAAACACAAACCTCCCTTGGATTCCAGTAGTATCAATCAGTTCTATCTATTATCTCTCTCACTCCATGGAAATGGCTTGTGCGAGTTACCCGTGACCTCCACTGTTGCCAACTCAGTGCCCATCCTCACCCTACTTGACACATCAGAAGTACCTGTTGATCTGTCTCCTGGAAATATCCTCCTGGTTACCCCTACTTCACCAGACACTCTTTTGCAGTCTCCTCTGTTCTTCATCTCCCCAACCTCTTAATCTTGGAGCGTCTCAGGGCTTTCTTTTTTCTCCCTAGACCTATTCCCTTAGTGATCTCATCCAGTCTCAGCTTTAAATACTCTCTTACATACTGATGACTCCTAATTTCTCTCTCCAGCCTGGATCTCTCCCCTAAACTCCAGACTTGTATATCCAAGTCGACATTACCATTTGGATTTCTAACAGGCATCTCAAAGTTATTTTGTCTAAAACACAGTGCCTCTTCTTCCCCTCCTCCCACCCTCCATTTGTCTTCCTCAGGCTTTTCTATCTCAGTAAATGGCAACCTCACGCTTCCCTGTACTCAGGCCAAAAACCTTGGAGTCGGAACTGACTCCTTTCTTCCTCTCACTCTACAATCCAAAACCTATTGGCTCTACCTAAAAATATATCCGGAATATGACCTCCTCATGCCCTGGTCCAGACTACCATCTCGCTCCACCTGGATTACTGCAATAGTCTACTCCTTGGTCTTGCTTCCTCCCTTACTCCCCTGCAATTGATTTCAACTCAGCAACCAGTGATCCTTTGAAATATAAATCAGATTATGTCACTTCTCTGCTCAAGACCTCTAACAGCTAAACACTGACAGAGTAAATGCCAGAGTCCTTAAAAAACCTACAGGGCCCTAGATGATACGTCCCCAATTACTTTTCTGACTTTCTCTCTTACTGTGCCCTGTCTCACTCCCTCTGACCCATTGTCACAGGCCTAGCTATTCCATAAATAGTCCAAGCATGTTCAAAGTCTCACGGCCTTGCTCTTTCCTCTGGCTACATGTTTTTCCTTCAGATAACCATCTGGCTACTTCTGTATTTATTGTCAAGTCTTTGCTCAACTGTGAGGTCTTCCCTGACCCTCCTATTTAAAATTGCAACCCCCATCCCCATCACTCAGCATATCCCTTTCCTGCTTAATTTTTCTCCGTGGTACTTAACATCATCTAATGAATACTATCATTTATTTGTTTCATTTGTTTTTTTGCTCCCTTCCCCAGATGTAAGATCCTCAGCAAAGATTTATATCTATTTTTTCCCCTTCACTGATCCTAGAGCAGTACCTGGCATAGAACAGGCACTATTCATTGGGTGAGTAATACTCAGTATGCTATAACTTGTATTCTAGTTTCATGCAGACAAATGTTTCTCCCACTAGCCTGTGAGCTAAGGGGAGGGTGGGTTTCACTGCGAGGTCCCTCTCCCCACCCCCTGCGGAAACGTCTATCACGGTGTCTCACGAACAACAGATGTTTGATATATGTTTGTTAATGGAATGATGGAAGCAAAGAATCACCCACCTTAAGTATGGAGACAAAGAAGCCAGGTCACGCAGGAGAGCCCTGCTAGTGTTAAAGGTGGTCATAGCGAACACCATGATGTCTACTCCAGGTCTCCTGCCAGCAGTGCCCAGCACACTGATACCTGCTCTTCTTTTCTTCCTGGTAGGAAGTACATTGGAGTGTTAGCCTCCCTGGGGTTGATCCTCAACCAGTAGGGGAATTAATTGGTAGATAAATGCCCCAGCCTCCTTGGCCTCTGGTCAATGTGGTCAGACTAAGACAATGCCAGTAGTGTTGAAGTAGGAGCTGGAGAGTAGAGCATTTAAACATTTACAAGGTCAAGAACAGGGATTTGTTTAAAAATGCCATCCTAAACCTCTATTTTCAGTATCCAGCAGTGTCTGGCATCTAGTAGGTGCTCTGTGGATGCTTAGGGAATCAACAAACATGCCTTTAATGGTGGGACTGAGCAATCTTCAGAGCTTGCTCAAAGGTGAGAATGATGTTAACTGTTAAATCTGCCTACACACTCACACACACACGCGCGCGCGCGCACACACACACACCCTTTGAATTTCCAAGGAACTCCTTCCTCCTTTACTTCCTAAGAGATTCGGGAAGTAACAATTCATCAGTGCCCTCACTGCTGTAGGAGGTTAGGCCAGGATGGCCCTCTGAGATCATCTAGTCAAATCCAATCAATCCCTGAACTGGGGCCAGAGCCCCAATGTTCCACCTCCCAGTGTCCAGTTCTCTTTCCACAGTAGCCACTGAGAACATTCCAAAAAAGTAATTTTGGAGGCTAACAGCCGTGAATATTTTCAGATTCAATTTCAGCAAAGTGTTACCATTTAAGAAAGTCTGCCAAAAAGATAATGCAGATGAAAATGTACTGTGTAAACCGTGAAGTGCTATCCAAACGTTAGCTATCTGAGGTCCACTGCCAAGGTCAACAAGGCCTGGGTGTAGAGCCAGCTCTTAAATTGGAGGAGCTAAGTAAAGGCTGGTCATTCAAGGGGCCCCTTCCGAATGGGACACTGGTGTCTTTGCTGGGATCAGAAGGACACAGTGGCTTGTCTGTGTGCCTCTTTCACCCCCATCCCGCTAAGTACAATACACTTGTGCTGAATAAGATCAATGCTTACATTGTATATGCGATAAAACTGATGATTTTCCAGCTTCTTTTCCTTTTGCTTGTGTTTTAGAAGCCACACACTAAGCCCCAGCCACCTGTACCACCGGGCAACGGACTGTCTCTCCAAGGTTTCCAACTGTCTGCGTACGTGAGTGTTTTTCTCCCACATTAGTTTACATTTGTCCCAGCTGCACTACAATTTAGATTCTGCACATACTCTGGCTCTCAAAACTGCATTCTTTTGCCCTCACACTACTTCTTTGTCATCTAACAACTGAAAAAGCATTGTTTCCTTGACTTGGCTCGAGAAAGGGGACCTCGATGAAGAGTAAACTTCACATTTTCTGGGCTTTCTTATCCTAGTGCCCAACAGGAGAAGGGAGGCCCAGTGTTTGGTGACCTCCTGCATTAGGTTAACGATTTGGATATGGGCCCAGGGGGATAATGAGCCCATGAATAATAGGGAGCTGATTGTCAAAGTCTTATCATGGTGAAGCTGAGTGGCAGAGCTTGCTTTGTCCTGGCTCCCTTGCCTTCTCCCCAAGCATCTCTTAATCTCTCGAAGCCAATGGGTTTATGTGGCAGACATTCATTCCTCACAAGCTTCGATTCAAGCGGCTGTGCACCAATTCAGGCTCAGATGTTTCTACACTTAGGGCTTGTAAAACAGTGAAAGAAATATAGCAGATAAATTCACAGAAAGCCTTCTGTTATAGGCTTGAAAAAAAGATCTACTCATTTCTCTACTGTAACAGGAGTCTTGAAAAGCCCAAATTAAGGTGCAGAAAAAGGGTGAAATGAGAACACTAAAAGGCCTAATACTGCAGAGAGCCCTGCAAACTTTTCCCAAGTGATATATGCATTCCCGAAATCATGAGTTAAATTCATTTCACCTGCATTCTCTAATCAACATTGTTTTAAGACCTGCCATGTCCTCCAAGGAGCACGTGGCCTTAACAATGTTTGCCTGAGATATTTTCGGGAACTTGGAGTCAGCTGTGTGTATCTAGTTGGAGCTGGGCTGGTTAAGACTGGACAGGAGCACGGACCCTCCAACTGGGCATGCGCGGTGTCCGCTGGGTGACCTTTCGACACAGAAGGCTGAAAACTCCACCCTCAAGATGTGCAGAGGCCTATAATCGCAGAACCTCGATTCCCGCACCTTTTTCCAATCACCTTTCCCCATGCTCCCCATGCCTCAGTCGGCCCTGACGCTTGATTCCTAAACCTATACATATCCCCGCCCCTTACCTCGTAGGAGGCAGTTTCCAGACTTGATTTCTTGTTTCCTCTCTTTGCTGCTTTCCCATTAGGCCCTCTTCCTGCTGCAAACCTCGGTGTCCCAGCATTTTGGCTTGCTGGGCGATAGAATGAACCTGGTTCGGTAACATGGTTCAAACTCGGAAGAAAGGTTTTTATTGCTCTATGGCTGGAATAAACAAACAGCCATAAGCCTTCCTAAGTTGTTGTTTTTGAGGGAACTATTAGTAAAATTTCTACTCCTTAAGGTCAAACCTTTTGGGAGGGAAAACTAGGGAATGGGTGGTCTTAACTTCTGTCTGGTTTTCCAAGAATCCATCTAAGGGGCTGAGCAGGATGTATCTTGGAACTCAAAGTCCTAGCCTAGTTAGTGATCTTTTACATGCAACCCAGGGCCCAAGCGTGAGCTATGCTTTCAAAAAAGTAGACTAAGGGATTCCCTGGTGGTGCGGTGGTTGAGAGTCCGCCTGCCGATGCAGGGGACACGGGTTCGTGCCCTGGTCTGGGAAGATACCACTTGCCTCGGAGTGGCTGGGCCCGTGAGCCGTGGCCGCTGGGCCTGCGCGTCCGGAGCCTGTGCTCGCAACGGAGAGCCTCAACAGTGAGAGGCCCGCGTACGGCAAAAAAAAAAAAAAAAAAAAGTTGACTGAAAGTTGGCAAGTAGGTGGGTTCAAGGAGAGGGGGTGGTGTCTGCTCACCATTGGCTGCGAAACCCGCTCTGCTTTCTACTCTCCTACTCTCTTGGGTCAAATGGTCAGAGCTTAAGAGATGAGGCGATGGGGCAGTTGTACACAAACTATCAACTTCCACAGGCCTAAGGCTAAACAGCTGAGAGGGGGAAGAACGATGCCAGGTGGCTTCTGCTTGCTTCAAGATTAGACCACTGAGGGCAAGAAAGAGGCGGGTTTCAGGCATTCGGTAAACTGAAAGCAAACTTCTTTATTGTACACAGTACAGAATATAACGCAGCTTGGCAGGATGCAAATGGCCCTGCGCAGGGGAAAGTATTTCAAATCAACTGGCAGGTTAAAGCCTTTCTGCACTGTAGACTTTCCACACTCTGGAAAGAAGCAAAAACAAGAACAAAGAAACAAAACCATCAGGGAGGTGCATGAATCCGATGGGAAAGCAACGGTGATGCTGCCATCCTGTGTCCCGAGACAGCACAGGCCACGTGGCTACAGCAGGGGAGGGGAGCTCAGGCTACAGAGGATTCTTTTCAATACTTGCTAAGACAGCATAAATCCATCAAAAAAAAAAAAAAAACCCAACAAAACCCAAACCCGGATAAGTAAAGAAAGGAAAAAACAAATCCTATACAGCATTTACAACAAATTAACCTCTAGCCAGCTGGGGGTAAAATATGCATCTATGTATAGACTATGTGTAGGTTAGAAAGCTATAAATACTGGTTTGGAAAGTCCTTTGATTAGAATACAACGCTAATTAAGGCCCAAGCTACAGGTTCAATACCTTTGTGGGCTAATTAGCTTCCAAGAGAGGAAAATCTTGTATTTCCATAGCTATAAAATGCACCCCTTATCTCTGTGACCCTCTTCACAAATGTGCTCCTGGTCACCAGGGGGACTGTTTGAGACTACAGAGCAGTTCCATCAATAGAGAAACAACTCAAAGCACTGTCCTTCGCATATGAAGAGTAGCATAGTCATTCTTTGTGTGCTAGGTGTCAGGGGAAGCACAGAATCCTATCAGCAGGCAGCAAGGTGCTACCACTTTCTAATTCTTTCTCCACTACTTTGAGCTTAACTTTCATATAGCTTTAGCTGGGTTATTTAAAACGTTCCCAATATAATACAGCAATCGGAGAAAACCTTTTTTAGAGTGGCAGGAAACTAAGATGCTAGTACTGCTTTACCTGTCAGTGTCGCACGTAAGTCTCAAACCCTATTGAATCATATGCAGGGTTTCAAGTCCAAAAATTAAAGAAACAGGAAAACAAAACAAACTGATATGGAAATTGTCATCAGTCATGCCCAGGGAAGAATCCCTACCTAGGGTTTTCACCAGGTGACCAGGTTTCAAATGGACATGACATGTATTATGTACATATGCTTTCCAGAGAGGGCATGTGAGGGAACATGGGGGACTATACACATAGAATCTAAACGGTGTGTCCAGGCTGCCCTGCACACCTCAAAAATGTACAACTCAGGTGCAAATGTTCCATCAGGCTGTCTGGTGCAGAAAGCACAAAGCAGGCAATAAAAGAGGGCTTGTACTCGGCTAAGGGGACGCCCCCAGCAAAGCCCCTTTCAAGCTGCAGCGTCTTCATAAATTGGCACTGCCCTGTTTAAAGGGCGCAGTGCAGTTACCAAAAGGTTTGTTTTTTTTTGCTTTAAATACCAAAACTACAAAAATCAGTTTATAAACTGTTTTTCCAAAACAACCACCAAAACAAAACAATCCCCCGAATCAAAGCAAAACAAAATACTGTCAAAAGTGTTAATCACCCTTCTCCTAAAATTAAAGCCATCCACACACACAGCCATGTGACTGGGAAGAGAAAGGGGGCTTGCTCTACTTGGTGACCACATGGCCAGAAGGTTCCCAAGGGTAGCAATGGTTTATTTTATTTGAGAACCATGGAGTGGGTAACAGCTGTTCATCCTTTTTCCCCTTCTTTCCAGACCAAGAGGAAACATTTCAGATTAAGCTGGAAGAGCTCTCTGAGTTTTAAGATATATTTGTAACCCTTCATGGTTTGAGCCTCCCTAACTTTGCCTACCTCCTCTTCTATGGGTTTGTGACATCTTTTTCAATAAATTGTGCAAATCAGAGCCCTTCTACGTAAAGGCATTTAGTAGTCCATGATCAATGCAGATTGTCACACACTCTGTCCTGGTTTGTGGGTACTAACCTGAACAAGGTATTGCTTTGCATATATTGTCCATGGGAAGGAGGCTCCATTTCAATTGCTTTCCCAGAAACCTTGTCAGGTTCAGAGTTGAGGCACCAGCCTTTTGGTGGTTTTCTGCCCCTCCCTGTTCCCACTCCCCCGCCAAGGTATCTGTCTTTAAGGGTGCCGATCCAGAGACAGCTTGGGTTCTCCAGATAATACTCAAAGGGCAAGCTTTGGGAACAGCCAGAAACACAAACAAAACCACTGCCCTCGTTTGCCTGAATGGGAACTGCTAGCTCTAGGGTTTGGCCGCTCAGCCGCTTGGAAACTTAGTAAGCAAAGCCTTCGGCATAGGGGAGGCTGCTGCAGCGGTCCACATCCAGGAGGTAAGCAGGGTTGTCTTCAAAGTGGGTCAGTGGCAGGGTGTCCTCCTCGCTGAGGTGGCACTCAGACTCCGCTTTCAGGAACGGACGTTGGTTGTCGGGGAAGGCCATGGAGAAAAGGGCATCGGGGTCGCAGACAAACTTGTAGACGTATCGTTCCCCAGCCACCTGAAGAGAGAAAACACACCTTATGAGGCCCAGCTGGAACAGGGCGTGGGCCGGGGCCAGGGCACCAAGGGAAGGATGAGATATTTGTAAGTCACCAAGCTCTCAGGGAGCCAGGGACCAAGAGGCTCATTGGTAGCTGATTATCCAAATCATTCAGATTTATTTTGATAAACTGTAGGAACCTGTTACCTGCCAAGTGTTTTGTTGACACCACAGCTTAGCAGTTGAAAAGAATATCTGAATTTCAAACTCATATTAGGTTCTTTTAAAAGAAAATCCTCACTGTGTTATACTCACAGCCTAGAAACAATGGTTATGCTGAGGTTGGTGCCTGATATTACAAGAAGATATAAGGATTGAAAGATGCAGGAGTCAGACCATGTGTTCAGTTCCCTCCAAAGTTTACAGTTTTCCCAGGACAGCTTTGCTCTGAAGGGCTAGGAATTCAGAGAGCTGTGTGGGAATTTTAAGTTTGTTCCAAAACCAAACAGAACCGTGTTTTGGCTTACCTGCAGTTTTACATTACTCATTCCATGGTTCTGCTACACTGAAGGAACTGATGACTACCTTTATATGAATTTTATGCATTATAATATTACAAGAACCAAATGGTCTTGATTAAGGGTGGCAGATGTATACAATCAATCATCCCTGTTTGGGTTGTTAAATCTCTCCTTCCCCGGCCCAAGAGTCAGCTCACGTATGTGGAAGAGGGAAGTAGGAGGACATAGTGGCAATGATACCAGCTCATAAGCCAGGAGTGGCTGGCTCCCAGCCTTGGCTCAGTCACTAACAAGTCTCAAGCTCTCAACCTCAATCTTCCCTTTCAAAAACCGAGGGTATGGGACTACTGCTTTTCTAAGTCCCTCCCTAGACGGGCATGCTACCACTCCTCTTTTATTTAGTTCTCATTTACTCATGGGTCATGTAATAAATATAACAATGATCTCTTACACTGGATAGCACATTACTATTTCTAGAATGTTTTCACATATATTACCCTTTGAGATTAGATTAGGGACTATTATCTACATTTTTACTGGAAACAGGCTTTGGAAGGTTGACTTCCCTTAAAGCATAAATGCAGTGCTGGATCTGAGCCCCCCAAGTCTCATTCCTGTGCCTTCCTGTACGTTTTGCCTGTTTTATTCTCAGAAAATTCTCTCCTACTTCCTTAGAAAACCTAGGAACAAGTTCATAGGGACAACTCGTTGCCATTAGTTCAAGTTAACTGTGTCTTGATTACATTCCCTCAGACTGGATCTGGAGTTGGGAACAGCAAAGGAGTAATGGCCCTCCTTCCTCAGTTTAGGATTCTACCTGATAATGTTAAAACTAAAAGGGGAGAGAGTGTGTGTGAAGTTTGAGGGGGAAAAGGCAGTGACTGATAATGGGTTCAGAGTTTCTTTTTAAGGTGATAAAATGTTTTCAAACGGATTGTGGTGACGGCTGCACTACCCTGTGCACGTATTAAAACCGCACTGAATTTAACCCTTTAAAAAAGGGCGGAAGTTGGGTGGGGTGACCACCCATCCTAGAGTATCTATTCACTCTGTGACAAGCACTGAAGTCAAACCCTCATTGCTGCCCCAAAGGAGCTGATACTCCTGTAGCAGATACTGACAAGCCAGGGAGTAACTTACAATACGGACAGTAGGGGAAGTGATGGAGATGAGCCCAGGTGCTCTCAGAAGCAGAAGAGGGACCATGTAACTCAGCCTGAGAACTTCAGATTCTTGGAGTAAAGAGGTGATTTACTGAGAAAACAAGTAGGGGCTGGCCAGGCAATGAAGGCGTTAGGAGTGTTCTTCGGTAGGACGGTAGTTTAATGGGTATTTTTTCATTTCATAGTATGCTAGATAACTTACATGAATGTGATATGTATTGTTCGGTAAACAAATATATTAAGAGAAAGATGGCTGTGCTAGTGAAAGCAGCCAAGTACAAGTGAGGAAATGAGGGTTTAATGGTGCCTTGAGCCTGTATGAAGCATTAAAAAGTCTGGATCTTATCCAGAAGACCATCCATGAAAAGCTGTTTTAATATTTTTTTTTTTTTTTTTTTGTGGTACGCGGGCCTCTCACTGCTGTGGCCTCTCTCGTTGTGGAGCACAGGCTCCGGACGCGCAGGCTCAGTGGCCATGTCTCACGGGCCCAGCCGCTCTGCGGCATGTGGGATCTTCCCGGACCGGGGCACGAACCCGTGTCCCCTCCATCGGCAGGCGGACTCTCAACCACCGCGCTACCAGGGAAGCCCTGTTTTAATATTTTTTAAGGAGATGAGAGGAATATGGGGTCATATTACCACCTCCCTCTGAGAAAGATAAGCCTGGCTTCAGCGTAGACAAGTTCTCAGCGGCAATGACCATATACTTCTGAGTGCATCTTGGCATCTACCATGTAGACTGCTTAAATGTGTAAATGCTAGAATCTGGGCAACAGTACAGTATAAAATCTGATGGCTAAGAAAAACCAATCAAAGATTTTCCATTCTCATCTTCTGCCTATCCACAGGATTTTACTTCACCACCTATCGCAATAAGGATTTTGTATTGGCTTCCTCAAAATTACACTTCATCCTTTTTTCTGCTACCTGCTACCAGGTGATTCTGCCGTTTTGCAAACCTTGGGTTTTTAACTTGAGTTCCAGTTTCTAAGGTTCTAAAAGAGAAATATGATTTTTTTTTTTTTTTTTTTTTTACTGCCCTAACACTTTTGGGAGTATTAAACCAACATATTTGGAGGTCTCGGTGTTTCAACTAAAGACTTCGCCTAAGCTCTCATGGGAGGGGAGACCTTCAAGTCGATTCCCTCACTTGCTCCTTTATGGATATAATAGTTGGCCTGTCTGGATGTTTTTGTAAGTAGAGACAGTTTAAAGCAGAGGAGCCTAATTTTCCTACAGTGTCTTCCATACACAACCTTTGGCTTTCACGTACCCAACAACATTAAAGGTGCTCCTTATTATCTCATTTAACTTAAGTTTTTCCAAGATGTTTTTCCTATCACAGAATTACTTACGAGGCTAACATGTCCTTCCAGTCATCACATACAGTTTTATTTCAGAAGCCCTTGACATTTTCTTTGAGAGTGGTCAGAGTGGTCTAAGTGTCTCTAGTAATCGCTCACCTTCTGCATGATGCCCTTTTCATAGTAATAGCGTAGAGATCTGCTGAGCTTGTCGTAGTTCATGGCTGGCCGGTTCTTCTGAATGCCCCAACGCCGAGCGACCTGAAGAGACAGGAAAGCAATGGAAACTCACTCCCTGGGCTTAGTGGTTTTCTCCCAATCCCAGGAGAGCCAGTTCTAGAACCTGACTGCTTTGGTCAGTGACCCATTTCTCTGACCTGGAAGGAAAAGCACTGAATTCCCTCAAGACCAAACATTCAGCAAAGGTGATGATTCAGTCAAATGCTAAGAGGTGAGACCTAGAGGTGGAAAAATCCTAGCACTTTAAGATTGCAGAGGGCTCGGCTAGCATCCCAGAGGAAGCAGGCTCTCTACTGTTTCTCCACATATGAATTATCGACCAATACCCATAGACCATTAGCATGTTGCCATTAAGTGCTATGGTTTCTGTAGCAGTCAATAAGGAATAATTAGAATGGTCATTCCTGAAACATTAGAAACACACTGGTGAGTTGCTAATGGGCCAGCAGAGCAAAAGTTCAATTCTAATAAGATTGGAGAGGGGCTGGTAGATGTTTACTTATAGCAGCTCATGGAGTAAAGGGGAATTGGATCATTTCAGCCTGCTGCCATCCAATCCCCTGCTCCCAGCAGACTTGCAGAATGGACATTAAAACATGTAGCACCATTATCCACTTAATGAAAAATTAACAGGGCTTCCCAAACAGTTCTGAAGTGCATTATATCCAACTTGGTCCACCTCTGAGGTGCAGTGACGGGGGGGGGTGTAATTGGAGGTTTGGGCAAAGAGACCTTATAGCAAGAAAACTTCCTAGTGGAGTTCAGCAGGACAGCCAAGCAATTTCTGTTCTCAAGTATCTCAGCATCCCAAATCCTACTTATTATAAGGATGACTGTCGAGGTAAGAGAAGAATAACCTTGGAAACATGAGGTCTTTAAATGTATGCAAACCAGGGATCATGTTTTGAACATTTTGGGGCAGTTTTAGAAACTTAAAAAACCAAAATAACTACATTCCTTTTTATTTAAAAAAAAAAAAGATGAAAAACATGGAATGAGAAGTAGGGAGACTGCAAGTGGAAAAGGTGGATCATAAAACCACATTTCACTTGAAGTATTCTTTAAAAGTATCTGGGGCAGAATGAAAACAACATCTTCTGAATTCAGGATTCTAAGATGACCTTTAATAAATACCAAAAATAATCTGGTAAGTAAGGAAGAATGCATCTGTCCTAATTATATTACAGTAATTCAATAGCCACGATTCCACTCTGCCTTGCAAGACACTGTGTGAAAGTTAAATTTCCATTCGTTTGCTTTGTGCCCCACAGCACACACGATTATCCCTGGCTCTCCCCCTTTCTCCACATTGCACCCGTTCAACTCTTTGAAATGGCCCAAAAGACAAAATGAACCAAAAATACATCCCCTGGTTAAAGAAGACAAACATTTTATTTTACTATTATTATTTTTGGCTGCACCAAGCAGCATGCAGGATCTTAGTTCCCCGACCAGGGATCAAATGGTGTCCCCTGGAGTGGAAGCGTGGAGTCTTAACTACTGGACCGCCAGGGAAGTCCCGAGAAGATAAAACCAATTTTTAATCAATTTCTATTTTTAACCAGTTTTTAACCAATTTCAATTTTTAACCAACTTCTATTTTTAACCAATTTCTATTTTTAAACCAACAGAAATAGGGGTAAGAAAGAACCTGTTAAGTCAATACGTGTCCTTTTACCTGTTCAGAAGAAATGACACCATGAAACTGTACTTGAACTGCTGTCA